>NC_082393.1:25643888-25658888 GCF_031168955.1 Gadus macrocephalus
ACTTTGGCTGTGACTGTGAAGGCTGAGATACAAACGAGGCTGAGCCAGGGACAGCGCCGACCCCGATGCCGCCCGCTCCTCTGTAGGACAACACGGGAAGAGGAGAACATCCCACCAGCAGCCAGCGGCGGGCGAACAACCCCCTTGATACTCAACACTCTCATCCTGCTGCACGCTCTCATTACCATCGGCCCGTCTCTCATTATCCCTCCTCCTCCTCCTCCTCCTCCTCCTCATCACACGTCCCTCCCCCCTCACGCACGTCACATACTTTAGTGGCGTTCCTCGTTCTCCTTCTTTCCTCCCCCTTCACCTTGGGTTCTCGTTTCAGGTGACAGGAAGGCCCTCATTACGGCCAAACCTCAGACACCGCCCGGGTCCCTGGGGTGAGCATGACTCACAGGCTATTCCTGGAGGATGTCTGATTACATTTTTCGTGTGTGTGACACAATATGCAATCAACATTGCATGATGTGTCGATTGAAAAGACATTTGTTGTGCGGTTCAGGCGGTTCAGGAGACAACCCTGAGTCCAGATTCCAAAACCAGAATCACAATTAAAAAAATAAAATAAATACTTTTTTGGGGAAAAAAATAAACAACGCAACGCACCCACAAAATTATGGAACATTGCATCGCTCGAGGAACGTGACAAACATCAAGTCAAATGTGAGTGGCACTGCGACAAAAAAAATACACATCGAAGGCATAACATATCCAAAATGTAATTATCAGATATGTGGGCAGCAGGACTGAGCTGTGAAATCAATGAGAATAATAACGAGAATACTAATTTGATGCCTCATATCTCCACCAATTACTCCAGTCAGGAGCGGTGCATTCAATACAAAGGAGTACACCATCTTATCAGCACAGACCTACTCGTCCTCATTAGCATGCAGCGACTGGAGAAGGTGGGGTGACGATGTCAACAGGCCCTACCGTCTCCCCCTCCCCATCCCACGTGAGATAACGTGTGTTCACCAATCAGCCTGATTATCTTTGACATATGGGAGAGTGCAGAGCTGTGGTGCTCTCTCCCCTCTACCTGCACGCACCGCTGAGAATCATTACTAGCAGCTGAACGGAACCAATTCCCCATTAAGGAGCAGAAAACAGCAGGTACATCTATTCCATATTGGAGCAGTCAAAGGGGCAGTTAGGGGGACCATTGTTGGCCCCATGGGACCCATAAGGCTATTTCTATCCCAGATACTGATTTAGGACCTGTCTTATGGTTACATGCAAGTGTGTGTGTGAGTGTGTGTGAGTGTGTGTGTGTGTGTGTTAGAGAATCAGCCTGTGCATGAGAATCCTGTGCATGTAGTTGACTGATAAGCAAGGTAGGTTCATAGTTTTAATTGGCTGAGCGTTTTCCCTACAGATTGGTCTACCCTTCACAGAATGCAATTTAGTTTGGATCTGTTAAGTGTGTGTGTGTGTGTGTGTGTGTGTGTGTGTGTGTGTGTGTGTGTGTGTGTGTGTGTGTGTGTGTGTGTGTGTGTGTGTGTCATTGTTAAAGTGCCTGTGCTATGGCGGCTGGTCAATACATCTGTGTAAAGCTTTGTGAAAGAAAGAAGGAAAGAATTAGGTGTCACACTGCAGGTGGTTAAGAGGGTATTGGCATGGAAACCCAAGTCGGTTTCCACATTGGCGCACACACACACACACACACACACACACACACACACACACACACACACACACACACACACACACACACACACACACACACACACACACACACACACACACACACACACACACACACACACACACACATTCTCTTTTCAACACCATACCTCCTGCAGAGACAGTTGTCGACCAATCAGCTATTGGAGCAGCACTGCATAGCATCACAAAATGCAAAACACAGTCGGCAGCACAATTCACAAAGCAGCAAAGACACACATATCAGATCATACATATGTGCATAGGTTCACCCCACGCACGCACACACACACACGCATGCACTTGTACACACACACACACACACACACACACACACACACACACACACACACACACACACACACACACACACACACACACACACACACACACACACACACACACACACACACACACACACACACACAGTGCAGTCTGCTCCCACAGAGCATGTATGGAGTTCAGCACAAACTGTCTAACATGGGGAATTTGAGTCCCACCACAGCAACATATGCTAAAAATGGAGCACTCATGGCGCAGTGAGAAACTGCAAGTGCACGATAAATGTTGGCCGACCTCAATTACCCTTCAGAACGAGTATTTGAATCCAATTTAAGCAGTTTTAGAAGTCAAGGAAATCGGTGATAATCGTGAAAGTGTGCATAACTCTGATGGATTATGTGTCAGTTCGAGTTAGTCATGCTCTAGTTTCTGAAAATCACCTTATTCCAACATGCAATCAAGTGAGAAACCTAACTTTGTGACTTTTGACTTTTACTTAAGAGTTGAGGATTTATCCAGAGTAAACTCACAACAGGCTGATGCTAGCTTAGGAGAACGTATTCAGCAATTCAGACACCCCCATGCTAAAACAATAAAGGGCTGAAGAGAGGGCTGACCATGGTGCCTGGAACCAGCCCACTCAGCGCTCTGCACACACACTTTGTATCAGCACAAAAAAGCAGACTCAACCATGCAACTAGGATTACACCAGGAGTTGAGGATGGCCTCATGACCAGCCCGTTTCGGGGATACACTATCGATATAGATGTGAGTGAGTTAAGGTGGACAGAAACCACTGTAAGGTTATGAAGGTTATTGAATGTCGTTCTGTTTATCACGAAAAAGTCAGAGAAACGCTCCCATACAAAATGCACGGTTTTACATTTCGTTCTGCGTAGCAAGAGAAAAGTCGGACAATCGTGCTTTGATTCCATCGATTAATATAGTGAGCATGACCACGAAATCGCTTGAAACTGGGTTGATCTGTCTGCATCCTGAGCGAAACGCTTAACCCATACATGCTCATTAATACAATTAACTAAATATGGAATACTATTTGTAATATTGCACTTCTAATTATGGCCAAAAGTAGTACCCAGCTTCAAAAAAAACATGGGTTGTGTTATCTACATTCTACAACAGTGGCAACAACCTGAGAGACTGAACATATTTTGTAGAAGAGGTTTTAGTTAAAGACCTCCTCCATCTGAACGGGAACAAGCGGCGAGGCAGTGTGTTCCCTCCTGCTCGTTGACGTGTTGTGGCGGGCCCCGAAAGAGCACCAGCAAGCTGTCACACATCAGCACTTAACTGTGTCAGTCTTTTTTTAATACATAAGCACACACACACACACACACACACACACACACACACACACACACACACACACACACACACACACACACACACACACACACACACACACACACACACACACACACACACACACACACACACACACACACACACACACACACACACACGCTATTTATTTTTCAAACAGAGAACCATTACACTATTTCAGGATATTGTCTCACAAGAAACCTGATACATTGCGTGGATTTTTGGAAGAAGAATGGTCTTGCATTGGGGGGCGTATGTCACTATTAATAAAATGCAACATATGGTGTCTCCAGACCTGAGGGACTTGAAGTTCCTGAAATGAAATAAAAAATGACAACGTACTCCCTCTTGGAGTGCGGGTCTGACAATATTAGAAAACAAAACAAACACTGGCTCCTCTATCTTTAGAACTAAGGAGTGAGAAAGACTTGTTTTCTGGACGGAGGCGAACAATAAATTGGCGTCTCCTGTCTCTAAAGACATGTGCACACACAAACACACACACACAAGTGCACAGCCCAAACCGCACACACAAAACCCTCAGAGACAAACTCTTCGTTTTCACACCTCAACAAAGCCCCTGGCTGACTCTGCTGCTCACATGCAACCTCCTGTCTCTCACACCCGTGGACCGTTATGAGACAACCGACAACAGACGTGGTTTAACCAGGGGAAGTATAGATGCACAAGCTACGCTGTGATTGTGGTAAAAATGTGGATGGATATGTTTTTTAACATAAACTCAGCAATGTCTCGACATATAAATGAAGGGGCACATTGTTTTACAAAATTATTAAAATTGTCTGTGGACATTATATTGCGTACAAACAAAGTAGTCGTTGCTTATTGCAAGACTAAATGCACAGAGAGGTGTACGGTTAAAGCATAGGTGTGGTTAAGAACAGCATTTCAGCTGGCCCTGAATTTCAGCTCTGTTCCCAGCACCAGCCTCTCTTCGCCATGCCGCCATTAAGTAGTCTCCTTCCCCTAGTGCTGCTGGGAAGCAAACGTCAGCAGGATGTTCCTGCAGTATCTCCTGACTGAAAAGGAGGTATATCTGTTTGCTTGTGTTGTATGTTTTTTCAAAAGAGTGTTTGCTACGAGGCATTTAATGTGGGACTGCTACGGTGGCAGACACAGGCTGGGAAACTGGCCTGACGAGACACAGGGGTTTGCTTATTTAAGGAAAAGGTGAAGGGCCACTAGTCTACTTCAAGATATGACTGGATGGTACTATAATATGTTACCAAAATCGGACTTAGGCTCTAACGGGATCGTGTGTAAGTGACAAAGAGAACATTTTGTTGGAGGAGCATGTAGGATGCACACTTTCAATGCAGGCTGTAATGAATCAATGACAACTGAATTACGCAACAAAATAAATGATTCAAGTTCACGCTGAATAATTTTCACTTATTGCTGAAGTATTCAAAGCTCCTTTAAAGAGATGTGGGTCAAATAGTCTAGCTAGTATCAGACATCTTTTGGCCTAGATTTTACTGGAGTCACTGCAGCAAAAACAAGTCGCACAGAACTGAAACAGCAAGTATGCTACGAAACTGCCATCAGCTGCTATGATTCACTGAAACTGACACTGAAAACTATCAGCGTGAATCGGTTGAGGTTATCTTTCTGAAGAAATATCCTCTACCACAGAGGTGAACCTCTGGCTAAGACAATGTTCATCAAATGGACACATACACGTCATGATACAGCTCGCTTTAAAAGGGTCGCCTACTGAAAGTGTTATGTCCCTTGTACGAAACTGAAAACCCAGAGTCATGTACATGGTGGTCGAAACAGATGCTAGCCTTGCATGTGTCTTGGCATGTCTTTGTCTCGATCTAATCTGGAAAACAGCAGCCAATTATGGAAGCCAAAATCGGACCAATGTGTTCTATTATTCAGACTAGTCTGTCATCCTCTCGTGATCCCTGCTAGGAGTTAAGCCTTACATTCACATCCGTATTGCGGCTCCAGTGCCACAAACAAATTTGATCTGTTGGCGTTATCAGTTACTCAAAGAGTTCAATAAAGAGTTCAAGGAAAGGCCATGTGTATGGCCCTACCACATTCTAAAGTGCCTTTGGTGATTGTTGCGTACATCCAAGATACAACCAGTGAGGTGTACCAATCAGGGATGGAGAGTCTGGGCTTTGGGAGGAGAAGATTACAATTTACCTTTGGAATGGATCTTTTGGCAGAATAAAAGATTATGAATATGTCCCAAAAGAAGATAAAATGTCATCCCTGCGTCACTCCAAAATCAACGTTATTATTGAAAGAACATCATCAGTTACATAACTGATGTCATGATGATGGCAGGTCAGATGACGAACGTTACACAAGGCAGAAACAATGATTCAAACCACATACAGGCTGTGCGGTTTCAGGGACAGCAGGGTCTATATGAATCACCATGGCAATAATAGAAAACCTTGCATTAACTAACTAACTCAACATCATATACATTCAATGAGTGAAGATAACGAAAATAAAACACAATTATTGCTATATTTTATATTATCATTATTTAAATATTCAAAAAAAAATGGTATGCCACAACTATCTTAAATTGTTGCTTTTTCCGCTGAGAATATAACAATTGTCATCTATGTTTCGGCAAACAGAACTTTGAAGCACGGCTGTTTCTTCGAACAGTTGATAGAGGGAAAATTCATTCACATGGGTCGTTTTGGACGGCCTATACAAACAATGTATTCTGTAGTTTAGGTTGGAGATCACGTTGCATTTCCACTATGTGAGTATGCATAATGTTTGTGGTCTTGGGTGCGTGTCAAATGTTCTCAATTGTCAGTAATCAAGGTTAACATTCGTGATTTCATACCGTTTGTTTTTCCTGAAAGAGCAATGATATAAGCTAAGCACGTGAATACAGGGCTCAATACTTCAACCAAAATGCTTGCGTTTGGGATTGTTTGTTCTGTGCATGAATTTTTTTCTAGGTTGCATCGGTGCCAGTAAAAATAAGACAATTATGTATGCAACTTGTCTGACACCTTTCTTCCGGCTCCTTTTCTTCAGTGTTTTCCTCCGTGACTGTTCTGCCCACCCTCCCCTCGATCACACACACACCCCCCCAAACCGAACCGAGCGGTCGCCGTCCCTTTGATGGCAGAGCACTCGTCATCTTCGGTGCCCTGTCGGTTTGTGTTTCTGAGAGTGTGTGTGTGTCTGTGTGCACTTGCCTGTGTCCGTGTCTGTTTGTGTGTGTCTGTGTGTGTGTCTGTGTGTGTGTCTGTGTGTCTGTGTGTGTGTGTGTCTGTGTGCACTTGCCTGTGTCCGTGTCTGTTTGTGTGTGTCTGTGTGTGTGTCTGTGTGTGTGTCTGTGTGTCTGTGTGTGTGTGTGTCTGTGTGCACTTGCCTGTGTCCGTGTCTGTTTGTGTGTCTGTGTGTGTGTCTGTGTGTGTGTGTGTGTGTCTGTGTGTGTGTGTCTGTGTGCACTTGCCTGTGTCCGTGTCTGTTTGTGTGTGTCTGTGTGTGTGTCTGTGTGTGTGTCTGTGTGCACTTGCCTGTGTCCGTGTCTGTTTGTGTGTCTGTGTGTGTGTCTGTGTGTGTGTCTGTGTGTGTGTGTCTGTGTGCATGTTTGTCCATCGAGGCGGAGCAATGTGGCTGACTAGACACTGTCTCAGTCACTTGACTTTCGCGACCCACATAGCAACACACACACACACACACACACACACACACACACACACACACACACACACACACACACACACACACACACACACACACACACTGTAGTTTCACCCGTCTGTCTTAGCGATGTGCCCTCTCTCTCAGTGATCCCACCCTCAGGACTGCAGCCAAACAGCAGCATCCTGCCCCCTCTGGCTCACCCCCACATACGTTACGGTACCCCATCACAGCACACAGCCGTGGTGTCGCAACACTCGGACAAACCCTTCTGACAAATGGGTGGTTTGGTGCAAAACATTGGTTAACTTCCCTTATAACTTCCCATGCATACAAGGGATGAGCTGAGTTGTATCACCCTGCATCGGCCAGATGATCAGAAGACTCCCATCAAGGATTTGTGATGGAGCAGAAAGAAGAGGAAGCATGCTGGTCATTTGAGAAGCTGAGAGACACTTATATATTTGGAAGAATATTAAACTGAAATCATTCCGGGGGCAAAAGTGGCTGAATTAATAGAATACAGAATTCTGATTAAATCATACTAATAATTTGTGTTTTTGGATAATTTATCACATTTGAAACAATACCAAGGAAGGGATTAAAATCTCCCAAACAAAATTGCAGTGGGTTTGAGCTATTTCATTTTCAATACTGCTTAATGTTTTTCAATGGATTGCCAAGGTCGTTTTATAAGCTTTCTGACACCTAATAAAGCACTGACTAGTCGGGAGAGACCAGACATTTATTGACACGAAAATCCATACATTTCATTCTTAAGAGCTAAGCCTTTTTCCAGTTGTACTTGACAGTGTGTGTGTGTGTTTAATGTGTGGCTTTATGCTCATAAACGAGTTTATATGTGTTTGCAAAACGATCCATTCATACAACACACAGTGGCTGTGTGTGCCAGAGTGTGTGAGTCTGTTTGTTTATGTGTGTGTGTGTGTGTGTGTGTGTGTGTGTGTGTGTGTGTGTGTGTGTGTGTGTGTGTGTGTGTGTGTGTGTGTGTGTGTGTATGTTCACGTGTGTGTGTGTGTGTGTGAGTCTTTGTGTGTGCGTGTTTGTGTTCAGGTGTGTGTGTGTGTGCGTGTTTGTATGTGTGTGTGTGTGTGTGTGTGTGTGTATGTGTGCGTGTGTGTTCATGTGTGTTCACGTATTTGTGTGTGTGAGTGTGTGTGTTTGTGTTCACATGTGTGTGTGTATTCACGGGTGTGTGTGCGTTCATGTGTGTTCACGGGTGTGTGCGCGTTCATGTGTGTTCACGTATTGTGTGTGTGTGTGTGTGTGTGTGTGTGTGTGTGTGTGTGTGTGTGTGTGTGTGTGTGTGTGTGTGTGTGTGTGTGTGTGTGTGTGTGTGTGTGTGTTCTCACCCTGCCTGTTTTCCTGGAAGGCAGACAAAGCCCTCCTGCATGGCTATCTGTGAGGCCATATGCCCACAGCAGCACCCTGCAGGCTCTGGCCCGCTGCCCGCTCCAACCAGCTAATGAATAATGGACCATTATGCTCAATCATATGCTTAGCTATAAGACACCCGGAAGCAGGCTCACCTATGAAAAAGAAACGGTAGCTCATACAACAGCTACCCACAGGACATGAGCAAAATAAGAACAAAAACCCATATCACAATATCCAGCATGTACTATTAAATATAGATATTATGATATGATATTGTTATATAAAAGAAAAAACTACTTTATACTGTAATATATGATATTAAAGTATAACACATTATATAACATAATGTTGCCTCTTGGTGAACTGATGCCTTTAACTCTTTTTTTGGAAGGAGGCTTGGGTTGAATATTGAATAATATTGAATATAATATTACTCATAATTAAGGCAATATGACTGTTTTGAAATCTGAAAATAACACAATGAGGTTCAACACAATCGTCACAGACAGAGGATGCGTCACAAACAAAAGGGCACTGGAAGTTACTGTCTAGCCTAGTATTTTGAAAAAGTGAATCAATATTGCGGACAGAAGATTTCAAGCCAAAGCCATCTGTATACAGTAGACAGACGCTCATGAGTTGGGAAAAGCAAATAAATCTGTGGAAGCCCTTCAATAGTCAGGGCATATGCAAGAGGGTGTGACCAACCAATCTTATGCAGCAAACTCTTTTGTAAAGCTCAGCCTGGCAGTAAAGTCTAATCGATTTAAAGATTTATTGACCATGGCAGCAATGGAAGACATGCAACATTGCTATGATAGCAGATAAATGGCAGTAATGAAGGTCTAGAAAAACACAGTTGTCGAAGCCTGGAAGAAATGTTTTTGCACTTACAAGCATTTGCAAGCTGAAGACGTACTTGATTGATTCAAGAAAGTTCGCTTGGGAACGTTCCAAGCCCAGAGACAACATCACAGAGTGGAGCATTCTTCCAAGCTTGTTTGCTCAACCGTCAAAAGTTTTGCTGTAATCCAGATAGACCTGCCTCTGCATTGATCCAAAGTGATCCTGTCTTCCTTCCCATATGAAAGGAGGAAACTCTGCCTTAGAAACCGATGCGTGCCAAAAAGTCACCCCTGAACTCTGTCTACATGAAAACCTCTGCATTTCATTCAGCAGACTCCTTGCAGCATTCAACAAAAACAACATGTATAGATATTCTAAAAATAAATGAAGCAATCAAAACTCAGGAGTAATAAACACGACCCTCAGTGTCTTTGTCCCTTAGCGGGAAGCACACATCTAACAAACCAAACACCAAACTCTAAGAACAGAAAGTGAGTGTGTTGCAGACAGTGATGAATATTGCATAGTGAGGGTGGCAGCTCTGAGGAGGAAGAGGAGAGGAGCAGAGGGTTTGAAGGTGAAGGACTACAGTGGAGATGGTTGGGGCCTTCTCCTGCCTTTCCCCAGCTCATCTCTGTCACATTGAAAACCTCTCATTGTATGAATATAGAAACGACATGTTTTAAACATCAGCTGACATGGCTTAAGGCATGTGTGTGTGTGTGTGTGTGTGTGTGTGTGTGTGTGTGTGTGTGTGTGTGTGTGTGTGTGTGTGTGTGTGTGTGTGTGTGTGTGTGTGTGTGTGTGTGTGTGTGTGTGTGTGTCTGTCTGGGCAAACTCATGTGTATGCATTTGTGTTCTGTATAATGTAAAATCTGCATTTATATAAAAGGGTGTGACAGGTAATACCTCACAAGCACACGCACACAGACGCGCACAAATACACCTTGACACTTGTCCCACGTGCCATGTGATGTGCGGGATAAACATCTTGATCCCAGAGCCATGTTCTAGAACGTGTGGCAGGGTGTCAACATGGTTGTAGAGATTCAATTATATTCATCAATCAATCTTGGACTAGCAGACCATTTACTTCTATATGTTTGCATTGTCAACATATATTGCAGTAGTGGATGTAGTTTTAAAATGGTGTTGTGACAATCTCTTCCTCGTCTCTCGAACACGCGTGCTATCAAATCCATCAAATAACGCTGCTTCTCAAGGCAGTCTGGTGTGCGTGACGCATGGTGCTGCTGCTGCTTGGCATTACGCGCCCCATTGAAACCCAGCGGAGGCTAATGCATCGCTCAAACCCGAGGGAGCGGCAAGCAAGGGAGCGCACGGAGAGACTGAACACCTGTGAGCTATAATTATGATCCACTTTAGCACTCCGGGGACATGGGAGGTGTAAGCGTGCATCTCCATTGAGGTAATCGTATTGCAAAGCAATGTGGCTTTCGGAGTGACACCATGCAGTTGAATTTAACGTTTTTGATGTTTCTTCTCCATGAAACGTGGGAAACATATCTGAGCACTAATGCAATTTGACTTTTAGAGGCTTGATGATTTGCCTATTTAACAAGAAAGAAGATTGATGGTTTATATTGCGATCAGCGTTTTTCCAAAATGTTGACGATAATTCAGGTTCAAATTTCCCACAAAAAATGTGGCCTGTTTGGGCGGGGGCCACTGCCTACAGAGACACCAAGTCAAGAGGGAGATACAGAGAATGATACAAAGTCTACTTTAAATGTATAGTGCTAAGGCAGCAATTGTTAAGCCTTGTTGAGATGAGAGCCAATGTTTCGTCTGGAGATCCACGTATAGCCGTCCATATATTAATACATTTTTAGAGCGCTTTTCTCACCAGTAGCCCCTCAAAGCTCTTTACAATTGTATCCAACATTCAACCAATGATGCATACATACAACCACACACCGACGGCGGGGACTACCCCATACAAGGAGACAGCCCGCTCTTCGGGAGCAGTCAAGGTGAGGTGTCTTGCCCGGGGATACCTCGACACTCAGGTAGGAGGAGCCGGGGATCGAACTATCAACCTTCCGTTTACAAGTCAACCCAGTCTACCTCCTGAGCCACCCCCTCGCCTACCTTCCACCGCATACGCTGTAGACATCAAGCACAGTGCCACCGCAGCCCAGGTGGCGGGCGAGGCGACAGCCATCTCCCGCTTCTCCACTTCAAGTATCCTCGTAAGAAAATTGGTGGGGGGAAAAAAAACTCGAAGCTAGGATGGAACGACGTCGTATTCCACCGTTTGAAGTCACATCTCAATCCGCGTCTCAAGAAAGCAACTACCGCACCGGCGACTCAGAAGGGACTGAACTGAAGCATGCGGTGGAGGATTGTGCCGTGGGATAGGAGACGGGGAGAGAGAGAGAGAGAGAGAGAGAGAGAGAGAGAGAGAGAGAGAGAGAGAGAGAGAGAGAGAGAGAGAGAGAGAGAGACTTACTTGAATAGAGATGCATTTTCACATATTCCCTTCTTTCACACCTTTAGTCCAATCAGGAGACAGTACGGCAGATCCGAAACCAATCAGCCATCCCTTTCCACCTGACCCAAACAGAACGCCGAATGGTCAGGGCTCTCCCGCATGCTGAATGTGGGTTAACAGTGACATCTAGCGGTAGACATTATAGAATCCCTCACTGTCTAAGTGCAAACCAATGTTTCCAGATGCTGGTTTATCTACTACACGTACTATACGTGATACAATAAGCACATTTTTATTCAAGACAGAGATCTATTTTTATCCGTACCTTTTATTCAAATATTTCATACAATACATTGAAGAGTTCCGCTGGGCAGTCTGTGTGTTTTCAGCTGAGTAGATGGGTAGATCTTTCGGTTCTATCAGTGTTGTATATTCCGCATACTCTGTTATACGGATTTGTGTGTTTGGTTTTGGTCTCAATTTACAAAAATTACTCCTGACGATACCAAAAACACAACCCTTCCCTTTGATTTAAATAATTGTATCTGTGAAGAGGTTAGTGATTTTATGTTACAGTTAGCCATTGAATAAACTCCACATAATCCCAATGAATGCTATATCAATCAAGTCATGCTTGAAATCCCTTGAGAAACCAATGTCGATGATAATCACATGTAGTTATTCCACTGGACACAAATAGCCATTTTTATTATTATCAACATCTTTAAAGACATGACAGGCAAGAAACAAACAGATATGAGAGTGAATGTATCTACATTTCCATCAGCAGTGAGTGTGTATGTGCGTGTGTCTGTGTGCGTGCATGTGCGTGTGTGCATGATCACCCTAGAGCCAGCCCACTGTGGTCCGGTGGACCTCACAGGTATATCGTGGTGTTGAAGGCCTCACGTTTGCCAGGCAACACTGTGGTGGTAGGACAGGTGGGGACAGTCAATGTAGAATCAAGGTCAGGTCTGTCTTATAAACATCGCTATTGTTCTACTGGAACCTCCTTACCAATTTAAACCTTAATTAGACTTGAAATAAAAGAACAATGAACAAATGGAGTAAGAACATAACAGGCCCTGCATGCAGATGTGCTGAAATCGAAACGCTAAAGAAGAGCTATTAATACATGAACTGTGTTATTGGTTATGCCTAATTGTTTAAACACCAACTTTATCGATGAAACCGCGTGTGGCCCCTTTTAAAGCATTTATATTTGGGGCTGGATATTTGAGTGTGGATATAAAGAGCTTAACGTTTACCTGGAAGTGCAAAGTAAGGTTAATTGTTTATGTAAAACCCTGAATTCCTTCTTATAAAATGTGAATGTGACAGATTTTCCATGCTCCTTGAAATGTTGTGCATTGTCTCAAGCATGGCTGTGCGCATGTATTTTCCAGCATAGTATAGTTCAAAGAGAGAAATGTATAAAAGTGTAATATTTCAAATGGTTTCGGTTTTGGTTTGAAATTGCTGGTCCTCATCCAATGAAACAGGTTCCTAATTTAACGAAAAAATCCCTGCTTTTAGGTGTCAAATCTGAAATCCTGTGCAGGTTTCGTTTGCAGAGTTGCAGTTTGATTTGATCAAATTGCAAATTTGCAGTAATAAGAGCTTTGAATAATGTCGTCACCATTCAGTTGTGTCAAAGAAAGGCCAAAGTCAGGGCAATTTGACAGCAATATCTCAGATACATTCTCATGTGGGACATGTGTCCAAATACCATTAGCCAGAAGTCACCTGTGTACAGAAAAGTGTGATTTCTCAAAGGAATCCCACTCAGGGTACACCAATACGCGAAACGTTTTACTCATCTACACAAAAGCTCAGAGCTTACAATGCCAACATTAAAAAACATCATTGTATGTATTGTACACAGAATGAATCAGGTGAAATCAAACTCTCCAACAGATAGCCAGAATAAAAGGCAGCTGTAGCGGTTCAAATTTTCCGATGGTAGCACATAGTTGATGGTCGTGTTTATCACACAATCCAGGACAGGCTCATGCATCGGCTCCACGGAAACATCATTTTTGCAGGAAGAACCAAGTCTGCAACATTCAGTTCACATTGGTGCTGTTGTGCCCTTGGTTGTATTGATCAGAAAGGGTCTCTTCATCAAATCTCAAAAGAGAAACATTGGATAAGTAGGGGAAGGTTTCTTTTCTTTTTTCGGAATTACAGCTTCCCGGCCATGTAACCAAAGAGAACACAGTTATGTTAAATCCAGAGCTCTTTTGTTAGAATGACCGAGCATCACTATCAGTGTTCAATGTTATCATCATTACATCAGGCAAGGTAAATCCAACCATCACACATGATACTCTTCACATCATTACTATAGTCTGTGATCACTTTACAAACCTTAGTTTTATTCCTCCTGTTCTTCTCTTTCATCTCAATCCTTTTTTAAACAATGTTAAGAGACAGCAGAAGCAAAAGACCAGCTCAACGTTACTGAATCTCACCAAACACAGACACATACAATGACAAAGAAAAGGGGGTTTTGTCATGTTCTACGATAAGAACAGAAATGAGTTCATCCTTCCTTTTCCCCTTTTCTTCTGGAAGGGGCAAAGGTCTGCATAATTCCTGGTCCATTTCCAAAAGGTCCTCCCCACGGTTCCACCGTAGTCCTGGAACTCAGTCTTAAAGGAGGCGACATCCGTCCATCATCGCAGAAGCAGCAGCACAGCCAATGGGAAGAGGATTAGGATTCTGTAGAGGCGGCTCTGGGGTTCAGTGCCGGCTCGCACCCGGTTGTTATCGGGGGGGTAGCCGCCCGGCCGGCTCCGGGCACAGTGCCCCGTCTGGCACATCCCACTGCCGGAACCGCTGATGTCATCACCTGAGTCATCACGTACAAATAAAGAGTATAGAAGTATAGAAAGTATAGAAAATGTCATGAAAATGTGCCATCTTTTATATTTTTTGCTTGATAATATACAACTAATCATATTTTGTTGTTCCGTTTTGAGCATGGATGCAGACATAGGCTACATTAGCATACAATCGAGTGAAAATGTGTTTGATTCGTTAATTATCATACGATAGAGTAACATCTGTGCTGCGTGTAATAGAAAATGATTTAACGTTGATTCATACCCTCAGTTATGGGCATCCTGCTCTAATAGACAATCTTTTGACAGCCGGTGAAGGCACATTTGGCCCTGCATACCGAGCAGCTGACTTCATTTATCGTGTTGGGGAGATCATTTTGGCGTATAAATACGGAGCATTTGTTTGGTATAAAGTGCCGTTCCCAATGTCTCATTTGCAGAACTTGAATAATATCATTTCACCAATATCACAGATGGAGTGTGGACGTGAATCCCCTT
>NC_082393.1:25661388-25663252 GCF_031168955.1 Gadus macrocephalus
GGGATTAGTGATAGATGGGTACCATCTCATGTTACTGCTGCACAACCCAGAAATAGATTGAAATTCATTCACACATTCTCTCTTCAGCAATGGTTCACACGCTTCATTGGTTGGTCAGCCTCACCAATGAGGTTCTGCCACTCCGCGTCCAGGTCGGCCTGATTGGCCAGGCAGCCCTTCATGACGTTGGAGCAGTAGTTGGGCAGGGCTTGACGGAGGCCAGACCGCGGCAGTGAGGGCAGTAGACCAGCTTCATCAGGGCCCTCTCGCACTCAGGGCTCAGGGACACCTGGGGGAGGGGGGGAGAGGGGAGGGGGAGAGGGGAGAGGAGAGGGAGAGAGAGGAGAGAGACGAGGAGAGAGAGAGAGAGAGAGAGAGAGAGAGGAGAGAGAGAGAGAGAGAGAGGAGAGAGAGAGACAGAGACAGAGACAGAGAGAGAGAGAGGGGGAGAGAGAGAGAGAGAGAGAGAGAGACAGAGACAGAGACAGAGACAGAGAGAGAGAGAGAGAGAGAGAGAGAGAGAGAGAGAGAGAGGTATTAAGACGGAGAGGGCGAGAAAAATAGATGACATTTTTTAACCTTCCTTGGAGAAAGAAATCCTTTGAATTAAAATGTCGGCATGCTACATAATAAGGTCAACAAAGGTCTTCCTCTCCCTGCATGTTTGATGATTGATGTTGATTGTGCGAGGGCGAGGAAAGGGGAGAGAGAGAGAGGGAGAAGGAGGAGAGAGAGAGAGAGGAGAGAGAGAGAGAGAGAGAGAGAGAGAGTGAGAGAGAGAGAGAGAGAGAGAGAGAGAGAGAGAGAGAGAGAGAGAGAGAGAGAGAGAGAGAGAGCATACTTTTCCCACCATGTAAAGGCTTGTTGTTTTTTGTCTCGTATGCATGGCAACAAAACATGACAACAAACAGCAAGCATACACATTTCACGCACATCATGTTTAGAAATATAGTCAGGGATCGACACATTATCAATTATAATGCAGAAGACTAATGGCTGACTTTGCATTAAATGGACGATAGATAATACCATGACGACATTCACGTGAAACGTTGGTTATTATTCTGGGACAGAGGCTGCATTGTTTTTTCAAGGTTGAGGTTTGTGATAAAAAAAAAAAAATTGGTGGCAGTTAGGGCGTGCCTGTCATATCTGATTTACTGGGAATTAATCCAGACACTCAAGCATCAACACACAACCACACACACACACACACACACACACACACACACACACACACACAACACCACACACACACACACACACACACACACACACACACACAACACACACACACACACACACACACACACACACACTCTCCTTCACATTCTGGTACACACTCTGACGCCCTTCCACACAGCCAGTCAAGCCTCATCAATACGGAGGTCGATTTTTTTTTTTGTTCATGTCGAGTGCCAAAACCGTTTAAATTGCAAACAAAAATAAACATTCTGAAAGCAAAAATCAGCTTTTACGGTTTTAATAACACACACACACACACACACACACCACACACACACACACACACACACACACACACTGACCTGGGACACCTTCTTGACCACCTCTCCGGCGATGGACAGCCCCTGGGCGAAGGAGCGCGCCGTGACGAACCGCCCGCGTCACCTTGGCCTTCATGTCGCGCGGCGCCTCGCCGAACGGCCGCAGAGAACCTCCGCTGCTTGGCAACACACTCCAGGTAGTCCTCTGACGGGCTCGTCTGCCAGACACGGAGGAGTGGAGGGAGCCAGTTTAAAGCGAGGACCGTTGGGTCGTTTCGCCATGACGCCAAAGCAGAAGTTCATTCGGAAGACGGCGGTCCCCTTCTGTTCCTCATAGCTCTAGATTCCCGCTCTCATTC
>NC_082393.1:25668352-25690852 GCF_031168955.1 Gadus macrocephalus
GTGTGTGCACGTGTGTGTGTGTGTGTGTGTGTGTGTGTGTGTGTGTTTCTGATTGTGTGTGAGATTGTTTGCGTGGGAGCGTGTGTGTGTATGTATGGGTGCATGCCTTCATGTGTGTGTGTGTGTGTGTGTGTGTGTGTGTGTGTGTGTGTGTGTGTGTGTGTGTGTGTGTGTGTGTGTGCGTGTCAGGGGGGGTTGAATTGAACCGTACCCCACGGCTGCATTATTTTCTGTCCTCCCGCCTTCTACCCACTCAGTCTTCCCAACAGGTTCTGTTCGTGTGTGTGTGTGTGTGTGTGTGTGTGTGTGGTTGTGTTTGTGAGAATATGAATGTATGTGTGATTTATGATGTCTTCCTTATCCCAGACCTTCACTATAGTAGTGGCTATGTGTGTGTGTGTGTGTGTGTGTGTGTGTGTGTGTGTGTGTGTGTGTGTGTGTGTGTGTGTGTGTGTCATTTCAATGTTAATGATTCTAGGGTTAGGTTCTAGGTTATGTACATCTAAGTGACGTTTGCTACTTCTTCGGTGGACACTCACACCTCTAATCATTCCATCTCATTCAAGCATCTCTTTCTATCTACTTTATCCATTTTACATGAAAAGGCTAAACTTTACCTTAATGATTTAAACATGATGTAAACGGCAGAAGGGCCACGGGAGAGATTAAAGGGATAATAACTTCCGCAGGGAAATAACATTCAAAGCAGAGAGCATGAATGCAGCTCAATAGTGTTACATGAGGTGTTAGGGGATATTAATTAGTGAGCAGCTGCTCTACAAAGCGCCTTGTTCCTCGAGTGAACCCTCCCCCACCCACACAGACTACAAAAGCCACAGATTACATCCACGGGAGTCAGTAGATATGCACAACAATGGCCATGATCATATGTTGTATCATCCAGCTTGGATGTAGACAGTAGGGAAGGAGATGTTTCCCTGATCGTGTTGGCAGTGAGAGCCACTCACAATGTCTGGGCGCAACAGAAAAGGGTCATGTTTTCTGATTGATATTCAGTCAGACTATCAGATGAAACTTTTTTTTTCAGTTTTCCGTTTGTATCAAATTGCTTAAGACACGTGTAAAGACACTTTTTATTACATTTGACTCGATTTGTTTGTATTCATCGTGTAACGAACCTATTGGTTTGATAAGTGATGATTGTTGGGGTAACATAGACTTTGGAGGTATGGTGGTTCCCAGTGCTATTATGAGATAACGCATGAAGCCACTGAGGAGGAAGGTTTGTTTTGCCGATAGCAGGATGTTTTTGTGTTTTAATGGTTAGGATGTGCTGGTAGTTTGCTCTTCCTTTTCTAAAGACCCCATATCTCATCATCTTGTCTTGATCTGCACCTTGAATCAGTGCTCAGTGCACATCTAGCATGTTGGAACCAAAGTGATTTAAAGCATACTGAGTATTTGTCGGCAAGAAAAATAAATAATTTGTTTGTTTGGTGCTAAGGTAAAATTGTCAAAACAACTCAATAGGAATGATATTTAGTATGGAGGTAAGGAACAAAGAAGAGAAATGAGGAGAGGAGAGGAATCTGTTTTAAAGACAGGTGGGCAGTTGACAATCTCTTTGGAGATTTAAATTTCTATGTCATTCCTTAGTGATGACTATGTCAATGAGAAGCTCAGAGAGCAACAGAAGAAGACAGATGCACAGAAACAGAAGCCAGGTGTGTGTGTGTGTGTGTGTGTGTGTGTGTGTGTGTGTGTGTGTGTGTGTGTGTGTGTGTGTGTGTGTGTGTGTGTGTGTGTGTGTGTGTGTGTGTGTGTGTGTGTGTGTGTGAGAAGCAGAAAGCCAGTCACCTGCGCCATCCCGCCAGGTTCCACCCCCTCCCCACATCCAGAGTTGCCCCAGCTGAAGGCAGCAGCCAGGCCCTGCCCACTCAACCCACAGGGATGCAGATGGGGTCGTTACTGCAGCTCCACCAACATTCCTGAGGCTCTAGGTAATGGAAGTGGGTCATCCTGCTATAAAAACTAGAACTGTTCATTTACTTGGAGGGACTAAATTGGGATATATGTTTAGCAGCTGTAAGCGCAGCCGTAAACACGCATAGAAACCCGCAGAGATGCAAATACACGTGTTTACACATCTGCACGCACGCACACACACAGACACACACACACACACACACACACACACACACACACACACACACACACACACACACACATATACACACACAGACACACACACACAAACATAACAGACGGCCAGAGCCGTGCAGAACGCTGAAGGTAAAGTAGATGTGATAAGTGCCTTGTTCGAGGCTATGTGACTTGAGATTTGAGTGCTTATCTCACTCTTCACTCTGTTAACAAAGAGTCAGAATGGTAGAAGAAACAGAGAATGAAAAAAAGATTTAAAAGGAAGGGCTGAAAGGAATGTAAAGCTTTTAAGCATTCCCAGGGAACAAGCCGAGGGGAGGGTTACCAGGGCGACGCGTGGGGAGAAAAGAGATGGAACACAGAATCATCTAGGGAGGAGGGGAGGAGAGAGGTGAGGCAAGGAGGTTAGAGGAGAGGAGATGAGGACGGCGGAAAGGGGAGGGGGGAGAGGGCAGCAAAGGGGCGGAGAAGAACAGAGGAGAGAAGAAGAGCGGTGAGGAGAGGAGAGGAGATGAAATGAGTTGGGAGGAGAGGAGAGTTTAGAGAAGGGTAGGAGAGGAGAGGAGAGGAGAGGAGAGGAGAAGAAAGGGGAGGAGAAGAGAGGGATGGAAGGAGAGGAGAGGAAAGGAGAGAGGAGTGCCGAGCCCTGATTTAGATCCAACACAGAGGAAGTGTCTATAGGTGATACACTTGCATCCTGCAGGCTTTAGCATAAATGGCCCCAATTACTTGACTTTTAACCTGCTTGCTGAACAATTGCACATGATTCATGGCAACTGACATGTTTTTAATGTGTTCGATAGCACAGAAACACAAAGGGTAGTGCTGCAAATAAAGCCTGACATGAATTGTTTGAAAGGTCTCCATATTCCCCTACGGCACGATCCAATGGAGAGGAATACAGCAGGCCACATCCTCACCCTGGCTGCCCACTGTTAGAGTCAGCAGCATGAGGATCCAACTGTTTGGTTTCTCTTCAGCTTTTGATTTGCCACTGCTTTGTTGACTCCACTGATTTTGTGAAGCATCCCTGGTAAACAGAGACGGTTTATACGAGCCCACACCCCCGTACCGAAGGATCTCAGAAACTCAACCTTCCCCTTCCCAGTCCTCCCCACCAGCACGTCCGTAACCATGGCGAGCGCGTTGGGAGGGAGCACCAGTACCAGTTTCCCTTTTCATCTGGAAATCTTGAAGCACTCTCCCTTTCGGCTGCACCCATTCCTCTCCCGGGCTCTATGTCTGAGTTTTCCGAACGTAGAAACATACCTGGGCCCGTCCTAACAGGAGCATTCACCTCTGAGCAGGTTTAGCGTTCAGGCAGCCACAGAAAAAAAACTGACAAGCCCAGTGCAAACCCTGCAGACGCACAGATCCAGTCAGAGTTTTGATCCAGAAGCACAGATCCATTGCGGCCCAGGTCATGCAGCACACTTTGCAAGTGACGGGTCCCATCGGGTGGTTCACCTGTTCTGGGACTCATCACAGTGGACTGCTGCTGCAGACCTTTATGTAACTGAATTAGAATGCACCCGAATGGGCTGAACTCAGCAGAAACACACACTCTACCTGCCAATAGATTCTTCGGAAACGCCAAGGGGCCATTCATCCCCAGGTTATTACTGGCACTTCTCACTTTTAATTTGCGTCTCAAGCCTTGACAGCAGTTGCAGGAGCCAGTCTTGCCAGTGTTAAAAAAAATACACCATGTTGTTTCCTGACGGTGAATGTTAATTAATTTCAATCAGCTCCACGCTTCCGCCTCGCAGAGCTGACATGTTAAACTGTTACCGCCACAGGGCTCTGTTCTGCCAATCACTTCTGCTGCCCGCTTTACCTGCGCTGCTGGCTACAGTGGAAGGATCCGTCCTCTACCGACCGCATCATGCATTCTTAATGTTTATGGGAGAGTTATCTGAAACACGTCCAGAAGATGAATGGGTTCAGACCCGCCGATGGTGGTTTACTGGGAGCTTGTGGCTGGGACCTGTCAGCTGCTGCTAGAGGTCGTTCTTTGTTTGAAATGTTACAAACATGAGTGGAGGTGATAGCTAGCGTAGTGTAGCTTGTATAGTGTACCTGCTAGTTTGGAGCGAGCATTAGTAAGGAAAAGGAAGCATCTGCACCTCCACACACATTTTTTCATGTTAGAATATAATCAAACATTCTGAATCTAAAAATAAGTTATTTTAGAGGACGCACGTTGTCAGTTCACTATGGCCTTTCTTCCCGCTCAATACTAGACCATCTTCAGAAACAGCTATCTGCATTAGTCCCTCTGACCTAAAATAATCACAAAATTGGGTCTTGGTTAAAATATACAGTTTTCCCGATAGGATCATGGTTGAAACCAGAAAGGGTGCTTTCTCTGGGAGAATCAAGAAGAGCTTTGAAGAGCTGTAGTTGTTGAAGTGTAAGGAGAGTACGACTCAAAACCTCTCAGAGGGAAGGCGAGATGGAAGCACAGCTGGATCCCATGAAATAATAATAAGCCTTTTTCTCAAAGTTGGCAGTTACCTTCTTTTTTTACTTCCTGTTCAACGATAAGTCATCCCTTGCTGTCATCTAGGCACTGAACCAACACCTTGGGACTCAAGGTCACTGCCCCCCCCCCCTCCATCCCCCTGGTCCTCCCTCCTCCCACTGAAAGATGAGTTGGCCAGGAGGTCAGGAAGGGCCCTCGCCCTGTCCTCTGGTCACTACCGTCCTTCTCACTCTCACTGCCTGAGATCTCAAACCTCCAACCGATGACGCTGCGAAGACTGAAAGAGTACAATATATGTACGCAGAGACACACGCACAAGAATATAGATAGATAGATTGATACATCGATGTATTTGTGTGTGTGTGCGTGTGTCTGTGTGCGTGGTCGCTTAACTGTGTTTTTATAAGGATGTATAGGACTTTTTTATGGACTTTATATCCATGTTTATCGACACTCCCATACATTATCAAACATTAATATTTTAAGCCTCAAAGGCATGAGACCACTTTCGAATACAGACAAGCTGTGGGCTTGCACTGCGTATTTAAGTTGGCAGTTAACATCGTTAGAACAGTAAAGAAACGTTTTTTTTTTCCTTTATTTTTTCAGGTAGTGAATTCTTCTATACATTCATTCATTTTGGCAGAAATAAAGGCTTTCTAAGTAGTGTACCGTCATCCATTGTCAGCGTGTAGTTTGTAGTCTCTTAGCGGCAGTTGCTCTAGGGCTTTGGAAGTTGGCACTTGCTCTCCGTTAATCAGTGGTTGATGTCAATTAGAGCTGTCAATCCATGTCAAAGTGAGTCAGACTCCACAGATACCAATGTATGTGTAGGATTTAAGGTTAGAGTGTATTGTATCGATTATCATTGTTTTACTCAGTTGCTCCTGACGTAGTTTAACGTTGCCAAGGCAACCAGACTGAAGGTATATATATATACAGTATGTAATGTATATATAAACGGCGTGTGTCGCTAGTGAATGTAACAAGTCAGCAGAAATGGCCAGCTCTCACGTGCACACCACACCTCATGTACAGAAAACCGTTGCCATAACATTCACACAGACACAGAAACAAAGACCACCCCAAAACACACACATCCATGCACACAGACACATACAGACGCCCCGACGTCTGTGACGCAGCCATGCCACCCCACACCACATCAAAGCAGCGGGCTGCCGAGCAGTAAAAGTGGAGTGAGAGTGGTTGGATTTATCCCCCGCACGCCCGTTTATTCACGGCTTCCCCTTCCTTAATGAGCGCCTCGCTGTAACCCTGTCACTGCGCACAATTACCGCTGTGCTGTGGCACGTGTGTGTGTGTGTGTGTGTGTGTGTGTGTGTGTGTGTGTGTGTGTGTGTGTGTGTTGACGGTTCTATCTCCGGTTCTCTGGGCGGTTAAGGGGGCAGCTGCATGTTATTAAGCGTTCCACTCTGGGCGCCTTCACTGAGAACACGTTCAGCTCCCTCCTACGTCAGAGAGTCAATGGAATAGGGGGGAGAAAGGGAGAGGGGGGAGAGGAGGAGAAGGGGGAGAGGAGGAGAGGGGGGGAGAGGGAGGAGAGGGGGAGAGGGGGAGGAGAGGGGAGTGATGTGATTGAGAGAGGATCAAAACAGGAGGAGTGGAGAATGTACAGAAAGTGTGTGTGTGTGTGTGTGTGTGTGTGTGTGTGTGTGTGTGTGTGTGTGTGTGTGTGTGTGTGTGTGTGTGTGTGTGTGTGTGTGTGTGTGTGTTTCCATAATATCATATGTATATATGTTTGGTGCCGTAAAGACCCACAGTAACCTCTAGGTTCATTGTGTAGGGTGGCATGTGTGCTGAACAAATTAACGAAAAATGTTGTGAAAAATAATTACTCCTATCACACGTAACAAAGCCCTGCTGGGGTGAATGTAGTTGGACAAGCAGAAAGAGAGATTCCACGTGTGCAAGAACATGAACTACGTTTGTGTGGTGGCATCTGCGTGTTTGTCTTTCCGTGTGTGCAGTTAACAAAGTATCTGCTACAGCTAATACAGTTAGATGCTTAATGAGGCTTTGAAAACAGTATGTAGTGCGTGTTCATGCGCCTGTGTGTGTGTGTGTGTGTGTGTGTGTGTGTGTGTGTGTGTGTGTGTGTGTGTGTGTGTGTGTGTATGTGTGTGTGTACGTGTGTGTACGTGTGTGCGTGTGTGTGTGTGTGTGCGCGAACATCCGCTCATGTGTATGTGAAACTGCAGCCGTTCTATAAACGCAGTGACACGACAGAGAAATAAGTGGCGTGATGTCGGCAGAGAGCTGCCTCCTCAGATCAACGGGACGGGATTAACGCCAGATTAGAAGCGAGTGGCGCTAATCCCACCAGGGAGGAGAGGGTGTGTGAGGTAAAACATCAAGAGAGAATCTAGGAAGGGAGATCGACAGCGTGTCTCAATACATTTGTGTATCTCTGTGCATCGTGGTGCATGCTGGGTAAACCTTCCCTCATGCTCTTTCTCAGTGGGGGCGGGGGGGGGTAATTATTGACAACGGGAAATACTTGAAGTCACATCTGCGGGTACAATAGAAATGCCATGTACTGCAGTCGAAGGCCCTAGGGGTGAATCGCTTACACAGTGGTGTTAATGACTGTGGCTGAGCCAGCATGGCTTGGGGACACCATATCCCACACAAACCCACAAAAACACGCGCACACACTGTGGTAATCATCCTCCCTTGTTAATGTGAAAGGCAACTTTTATGTGTTGTATATTGGGAAATATGAAATACATACAAACTGTGTATTTGATGCTGTAACTGTGCAGTATCTGACATCAGAAAACAATGGGGGGAAACTGGAGACTGTAAGCTGACACATGATGGGAGAAAGGAAGGGAGGGAGGGTAGGATATAAGAAGAGGGCATCTTCCTTGAGCCATGGGAATCAGCACAAACAAATATCAGCTAACCCAGCGCACACTCACACACTCACGCATAGACACACACACACACACACACACACACACACACACACACACACACACACACACACACACACACACACACACACACACACACACACACACACACACACACACACACACACACACACAGGTTAAATCACTGTCTGGGCTTTGACAGAAACATGCTTTATAACAGGTTTTCTCTACCTGAACCTGTACACACACAGCCATGAACGAATACACACATGCAAATGCACGGATGCAGGCAAATGAACGGACGCAGGCACGCACGCACACACACATACACACGCAGACAAAACATTGCAACTGCAATTGGTTTTGGTAAACCCTTAAATCCACATGATTACCAAGATAATCTCAGGGACTATTACCATGATCAACTCATGGACTATCACCATGATATACTCATTCAAGTAGTGGTTATATGCATGGTTAGTCTATTGAGCGTATTCTATCTAATCAGTCTAGATACATTTCACTGAATGATCTGCTGTGCTAATCCATTTAGCTTCTCAGCTTTCCAGGCCACTACAGAGATCACAGGCCTGGGAGAAGCCTGTATCCTGCCATAACCTATCCAGTACACATTCACTCAGAGCCCTGTGAGGCCAGCCTTCTTATGTACGGAAGTCACTGTCCCAGTGACCTTTGTTAACACAGTTCTTCCCTGTTGACCTTAGCAGCAGTTTGTACGCTTGTGTGTGTGTGTGTGTGTGTGTGTGTGTGTGTGTGTGTGTGTGATTGTGCATGCATGCGTGCCTACGTGTGCATACAGTAGCTTTAAACCCTTTAAGAAGCAATGTGAGACTAGTGGATTAGCATAGACAATCTCACTCTAGCTTTGTAGTCAGACTTCACAGAAGCCTTACATGAGATCGAAAAGCATTAAATGCATTACCCATGAAGTCTTGACCAATTTATTTTCCATCTGAGGATGATCAAGCGATGTGTCTGACAGACTTTGTTTATAAATCCAAAGGTATCCTTGTTTGAGCTTATTCAACCTTTTTAATAACTTATTCATTTTATAGTGCACTCCTAACTTATCTCAAGAACAAATGTTTTCCATTCGATGTTCAAACAGAATCTGCATATAAATTGCTTAGAATGGAGCATTATAGCGGAGAGAGTTAAACCAACCCAGTCTCACGGAAATAGGCGACACTGTCACGTCACGTCACGTCATTTAATCTATTCATTCGTGATCTGGGACACGTAATTTCAATTTTTTCGTGCCAAAAGCACCAATTTCAAACTCATTCTAAAAAGAAGAGATGAAGCCGCTACCTTTTTTTTCCGTTGCGGTTTGCCTACAGAGCAGCGCCCCTGCATTAAATATATCCGGGAAATGTCACAATTCCTCAGAATCAAAGGTGAAAGTAGATACGGGTGGCCAAAAGCTGTCATATTGGTAGAAATGTGTGCTTTTGCCACGAAAAAAATTGAAATTACGTGTCCCAGATCACGAATGAATAGATTAAATGAACTGACAGGTGTCACGTATTTTCTTGAGCCTCGGTTGAAATGATTTGCAATTGAACAGAAGTTAGTCTTTGAACAGGGAATGAGAGGATATAGGTGAGAGCCGTCTTCTGGACGATCCAGAGAGTGACTGACATGTCCCGAGAGGACAGCCCTAAGGGAGAGGATAGTGTGTGTGTCCCTGGAGACTACATACATGCACACGCACACACACACACACACACACACACGCACACGCACACGCACCCACACACACACACACACACACACACAAATACAAATGTACACGCACACACACACACACACACACACACACACACACACACACACACACACACACACACACACACACACACACACACACACATTAACTGCAGCCTGCATTCACGGTCAGTGAGGATGGGGCCCGAGGAGAGGGCCATCCCTCGCCTTCATCCCGTGGGGGGGGATGTTGGATGCATCGGTGAGCTGCAGCGCACAGAGTTGTTAGAATGACACCCTCCCTTGGGGGGGACTTACATCTTCAACTCGTACCGCTGCCGCTCTCTCTATTTCACCCTCTCTCTCTCTCTCTCTCTCTCTCTCTCTCTCTCTCTCTCTCTCTCTCTCTCTCTCTCTCTCTCTCTCTCTCTCTCTCTCTCACGCTCTAAAGGAAGGGCAGAGCTCCTTGTAGGATGTGGTTGAGTACGTGACTTCCACCAGTGTCTCAGGCTCATCACGTAGGGTTCACCCACTGAATTATACTGATGCCTCTGTATGTGTCAGATGTGTTTGTGTGTTTATGAAGGTCCACATGTTTACTAGTTTGAATGTTGCTGTAATTCGTCCGACAGAGGTGTGTGCTGTGTCTGCGTGTTGTCATTTTATTGCCATTCATTAGGCTGACAACATATCATGTTACCTAAATGCCATCCGCACTGCTCACGATGATACATTCACCACAGTGTCGGGACAATGCACCTCCTTGTGCCTTGTTTTAAATTCAGTAAAAGAGAGAGAGAGAGAGAGAGAGAGAGAGAGAGAGAGAGAGACAGAGACAGAGACAGAGACAGAGACAGACAGAGAGAGACAGAGAGAGAGAGAGACAGAGACAGAGACAGAGAGAGAGAGAGAGAGAGAGAGAGGAAAATAAAGTTTTCGTCTGCGCACTATGGATTTTGTGTAGTCAAATTTGATTTGAAATCCCAAGAATCATTTGTTCCTGTCATTTATCTTACGCTTGTACTTATTGATGTTTAAATTGTACATCATTGATTACGATTTTAGAGCAACATTCACATCGGTTCGACCCTCTGTGGAGGGGTGCCGCCTTTGGTTCAGCACGGTGTGCTTTATACTCCTTTATTGGTATTTTCATTCGATGAATCAACCAAGTGTGCTCGCAGCGTACATTGTGTTGCTGAGTTACAGATTCATTACTGCACTGTCAGAGAAGGAGGGTCTCTAACCTAAAGCGTGTCAACGTATTGAGCATGGTGCGGGTTCGACATCGGCCGTGTGGAAGAAGGGAAGACCAGGTCTAAGATGAAGTGAGGAAGGTAAGCAAAGAGAAGGGCACGCAAGAGACAAATCCATTTTCCTCCTCTCATCTCCCCTCAGAGGCTCTCTGCTCGTCTCAGCTCTCTCTCTCTCTCTCTCTCTCTCCCCTACATCAGACATCATCAAACATTCACAGCCCTGCTTTTAACAGGGCTTTAAATGTGAGCTCCTCTGAACAGTAAAGGCTGTGAGGAGCTGGAGAGGGGGAACAATGGTGTGAAGGAGATTCAGATATGTCATATACAATACTTTCACGTGTGTGTGTGTGTGTGTGTGTGTGTGTGTGTGTGTGTGTGTGTGTGTGTGTGTGTGTGTGTGTGTGTGTGTGTGTGTGTGTGTGTGTGTGTGCGCATGAGTTTGTGCTTGCGAGTAAGTGAGTGTGTGAGAGTTTTTCAGTGAGCATCTGATATGGGACAGGTGATGCCCGCTATTGTTTTCCATTTCTCACCGTTCAGGAGTTTGTGAAGACCCTGGCACTGGGACATGAGAGCAGAAACAGAAACGCCTCGGACACCAACATATCACAACCTGGAATTCAATCTGTCTCACATCTACAGCCCTCCTCACAGCTGAGACTTCAGAACAATGATCCTACCTGTAAATGATAAAGGGATTTTGTCACAGACAGGCCTTCTGCAAAAGCATTCAGAGTTCAGTCCTTCATATACAAGGAACCTGACCCCCAAGTACCCTACCCTATAGGTAATCCAACTGATGAAATCTAGGTTTGTTTCTCCAAGTGAGAAACAACTGTGTGTGTGTGTGTGTGTCATATGAGCACATGGGTGTGTGCCGCTCTGTACATACAATACATGTGTGAACAATGTATAAAGGGTCCCCTTAAGATGAGGTGTTGGCTTTCATTGCATCTTCAACACACCCTGACACACACACGCAAACAAACAAAGCACCCTGTCGGACACACACACACACACACACACACACACACACACACACACACACACACACACACACACACACACACACACACACACACACACACACACACAGGTACTCATTCCCTCACTCTCTCTGTCACACACACACACACACACACACACACACACACACACACACGCGCGCGCGCGCGCGCGCGCGCGCGCGCGCGCGCGCACGCACACACACACACACGCACGCACGCACGCACACACTATGGCCATCGGAGTAGGATGTGGCTGCTCCAGTTATTGTGACCCTTGCAGGCACAGAGACAGGCGTGCAGACGACAGGGAAGCCCTGACAGCCCGGTGGGCCCGGGGACAATGGGCGGGAGGAGCAGGACAGAAGAATAGCCTCTCGCTGTCGGGGACCCGGGGCCGCCGCGCCTCCCGTCACACGGGGCTATACAGCCCAGGGAAGCCTGACACCCAGAGCAACCTACAGAAACGGATCCATTCACAGGCCTCCGGTTCGTTGGGGAGGGGCGCTTCCTTCTAAGATATACAAAAGGGAAGTCTTCTCTGGAATAGTGGACAAAAACATGGGTAACAATAACGAAAAAGAAAGAGAGGTAAGGTTTGTGTTTACATATAAACTGTATATAACGTTAATTTCCCTATAGGAGATAAACCAGAAAGGCTGGTACATCTTCAGTGTGTCTGGTCTGTAACGTGCCAGACCACCGGTTCCTAACTAGGGCAGAGAGTCTGAAGGGGAGGGGGGGGGGGGGGGGGGGGGGGTGTCTCCAGGACAGCAGTGACCAGTGTGTGTGGGGGTAGGGTGACTCATTCTATGTTGGTATGGTCGGTGTGTGTTGATGTCCATCATTCCGTCTCTCTCTGTCTCTCTGTCTCCCTCCCACTACAGAGAGATGCTTCATTATTTGTAAATTGGTTTGCAGCATCCTAAGATCACAAAAAAACACAAATAGATAAACTCATACACATACTGTACTTCACACCTTGCAGCAACCAGGTGTAGACAAAAAGGAAGAAGAAAAGAACAAGCTAAGAACTGGGAAACTCTTCCCCAGAACGCCTGCAACCTTGTGACCAGGAGGGAGGGGTTGAGTGGTCCAGGTACATGGGGTTAGGTAGTGAGTGGTCCAGGTACATGGGGTTAGGTAGTGAGTGGTCCAGGTACATGGGGTTAGGTAGTGAGTGGTCCAGGTACATGGGGTTAGGTAGTGAGTGGTCCAGGTACATGGGGTTAGGTAGTGAGTGGTCCAGGTACATGGGGTTAGGTAGTGAGTGGTCCAGGTACATGGGGTTAGGTAGTGAGTGGTCCAGGTACATGGGGTTAGGTAGTGAGTGGTCCAGGTACATGGGGTTAGGTAGTGAGTGGTCCAGGTACATGGGGTTAGGTAGTGAGTGGTCCAGGTACATGGGGTTAGGTAGTGAGTGGTCCAGGTACATGGGGTTAGGTAGTGAGTGGTCCAGGTACATGGGGTTAGGTAGTGAGTGGTCCAGGTACATGGGGTTAGGTAGTGAGTGGTCCAGGTACATGGGGTTAGGAAGTGAGTGGTCCAGGTACATGGGGTTAAGTTAAGTAGTGAGTGGTCCAGGTACATGGGGTTAGGTAGTGAGTGGTCCAGGTACATGGGGTTAAGTTAAGTAGTGAGTGGTCCAGGTACATGGGGTTAGGTAGTGAGTGGTCCAGGTACATGGGGTTAGGTAGTGAGTGGTCCAGGTACATGGGGTTAGGTAGTGAGTGGTCCAGGTACATGGGGTTAGGTAGTGAGTGGTCCAGGTACATGGGGTTAGGTGTTGAGTGGTCCAGGTACATGGGGTTAGGTAGTGAGTGGTCCAGGTACATGGGGTTAGGTGTTGAGTGGTCCAGGTACATGGGGTTAGGTAGTGAGTGGTCCAGGTACATGGGGTTAGGTAGTGAGTGGTCCAGGTACATGGGGTTAGGTAGTGAGTGGTCCAGGTACATGGGGTTAGGTAGTGAGTGGTCCAGGTACATGGGGTTAGGAAGTGAGTGGTCCAGGTAAATGGGGTTAGGTAGTGAGTGGTCCAGGTACATGGGGTTAGGAAGTGAGTGGTCCAGGTAAATGGGGTTAGGTGTTGAGTGGTCCAGGTACATGGGGTTAGGTAGTGAGTGGTCCAGGTACATGGGGTTAGGTGTTGAGTGGTCCAGGTACATGGGGTTAGGTAGTGAGTGGTCCAGGTACATGGGGTTAGGTGGTCCAGGGGTTAAGCTGCTAGTGAGGGGTTCAGGTGCATGGAGCTAGTGATTTGCCCGTTTGAATACAGATTGGATTGTGTAATTGAAATAGAGGGGGCCGGTACCATCGAACACTAACAGTTCAACTGAGAGGCCAGGGTTAGGGTAAGGAGCCATAGTCTCTTTCTCTCTGTCAACCACTCCCTCAACTTCTCTGCTCAGACTAGTTCTGCGTCTTTCTCGTAACCCCTCCCTGTCTACCTGTGTCTCTTTCTTTCCATTCTTCTTTCTCACAAGGTCCCACGAGACAGCAATTATTTACTCATCTGCCCTTGCAAGAGCGCTGTCACTAGGCTAACACAAAATGACCTTCACGCCACCCACACACACACACACACACACACACACACACACACACACACACACACACACACACACACACACACACACACACACACACACACACACACACACACACACACACACACACACACCTGAGCATGTATTCTATCTCTTTCATCCTCTTCATGAAGGATTGATGCTTTCGTCAAAAAAAAAAACAGAAAGAGAGAGAGCAGTTCATGTAGAAAGAAAGAAGAAATGAACGACATAAACAACCATAGAATGAAAGAATGAAAGAAAGAATAACAGTAATAGTGAGAGAATAGAATAAAAAAAAAGAGAAGGAACGAAGGAAAGACGCCAGCATCAAACCAGGACAGAATCTCCATATCTCCTATCCAGAGTAGATGCACCAATCTCTCTTAATTGGATGACTGAAATTGTATTAGCTGGCAAAACCAAAACAAAGAAACGGTCAATTACAATCCTTAAATGGCCTTTATGGATCACTTTGACCTGTCTTAGATTGAGAGCTGATTTCATCGCCTTCTCAAGAGAGAGAGAGGGACAGGAAGAAAGCGACATCAATCGTGATGTCTGCTCTAAAAGCCTAATAAACCGGACTTTCACCACGTAGGCCTACTGCTGCCAGAAAGGCTGAATAATACTTTCTGAGTATCAAAATACAGATAGGCCTAAGTAAACCTGGACGTCAATAATATTTTTTTATATTTATATATTTTTTTATAAGGGTTATAATAACCATTAACTATTCGTAAGGCCATCGAGATAAGTATTATTCGCCCTGTGTGGTTATTATTTGTCTGTTAATGGAAGTGTCCTCCTCCCTTATCGCTCTATTGCATGCATTAATGTCAGATAAACTGGCTGTTATCGAGATGAGCATCCACAAACGATGAGCCAACACATAATGCACACGTACACACACGCACGCACACAAATTGACAGGGTACATAAACAATAGATACGAGTTAAAGGTCCATTGTTGCAACAATACACCCCAGACACCAAAGCGTGGACAGCGAGATTAATATCTCAAACCTAGTATTGTTTGGTACCACCCCAAACAATAATAAAAAAAAAAAAAAGGATTACCCTAGGAACGCTAATTAGGCTATTAACAGGACACGTGGTCGCCTACTTGGACATGTGCCCGCAGACAATGAAGCGCTCTGCAGAACAGACTGCATTAAAGATCTTCAGCCTCGCCTCAAAAAAGTGTTGGAGGAGAACATACAATGAATCTGGCGGACGGGCGAGTCTTAACCGGCCAGACCAGAACAATAGACTCGAATTCAAAACACCGTTTGTACAATGGATCTCATCCAGGAAGCACACCTGCATGGGACCCAGCAGAGACGCTCACGGGTTAACACCATACGGCTGTAGGAACTCGAAGCGTGTTTTTATTCTCTTGTGTTCTTCGAATAAACCATCCTAAAATGGGACAAAATAGGGTAAGGTTGCCTTTTCTGTACACTTACCGGACATTTCCTCCCGAGGTACCCCATTCAGGGTGAACCCTTTCCCCGTATAGAACTGGCGGAGGTCGGAGCAGCTCCGGGCTTTGCCGTTCAGGCTCGTGCTGTTGGCGGCGCCGCTCCCCGGGACACCGGGACCCAGGCACACCCAGACAACCAAAGTCCACGAGAGAAACATTCTAGCCCAAAATAGCTCGACAGTGGGGAATCGGCTTATCCTTATAGTGGCAGGTTGCGAATGAGTCTTCTATTTGATATTGTCATAAACAATTATTCACTGTTGTGAAGCCTACTCTTGTGGTCAGATGCAACGCGACAAGGCGATCCCTTTCACTTCAATGAGGGAAAGCCCTCGAGTAGCAGCGCAACCCTTCCAATCGTGAAAAAAGAAAGATCCAGGAGAATGGTGAGGGTGCAGAAGGAGTAGAGTAACGGACGCGGTGGTCCGCTGTGCGTGCAGCCTGCAGCGGGAGGGGAGATCGGCCAGGTCCTTCCAGGGTGGGCTTGAGCACCCGCGCCTCTGGCGGTACCGTTCCTCTCCAGACACGGGAGATTTCTTGTTTGGAGGAGAGCAGGTGTAGCTCAGTCCAAGCTGTGATGGCCCCACTTGAGTGCTGCAATCCACCGGTTAGTCCTCATCATCATAGATCCAAAACAATGCTCTATATTCCAAAGAAATATTCACTGCAAAAGGAATGGAAATGAAAAGCGGTAGGCCTAATTGTAAGATAGTAATTTACAATCGAAGAGGTGTGACTATAGGTTGCGATGCGAATAGGTCTAAACCAGCGACAACACCATCAGACCGAGGAATAAGAACAGTGTGGTCTGTGCGCCGCTTCGGTTAAAAAAAAAGCTCTCTCGCTTTCTTTCTGCTTCTCTGTTATCTCTCTCCCATCTCCGTAACCCATGCGAGTTTCGCCGATGCGCGTTAACTGCAAAACGACGCCACCTGTCTTCAGGTCCAAAAAGTAGACCCATTCAAATTTGAGATATCGATTTAGATGGAATAGAAAAATACTTCATCGTCTGCTTTTTCATGCAAAAGCTAGACATTTATATAGAGAGCGAGATTAGAACTCTTACCCAATTGTAATATGAGTGATGAGTGGTATGAATAACAGGCCTATAGATTTCTTTGGCACCAGACCAATAAAGAAATTAGAGCTTTGTTACCAGTTTTTTTTTTTTACCGATTTTTTTTTACAAGACTCCAAGCTCCGCCCAAGAAGCATCCGAAAAATCAGTCCAGATTTTATCTCCCACCTTAATGCGTTTAAAGTTGATTCTGACACATTAGCAGGTAATGAGTTGTGTCCTCCTCCTCAAAGGACCTCACAAAGCCTCCATCTGTTGTTGCATGACAGGCCACTGCCGGCAGACAAATACACCTTAGATCATTTGCCAGCCCCCCCCCCCCCTTTTTCTTCACTTTTCCCCCAATTTTCACTCTTTTACACACTTTCAACTCTCTGCTTTCTCGTCCTTTTTTTGCCAATCACTTTTTTCTTTTTTTTTCCACTAGTGGTATGAGAGGTTTGGCTCAAGGCCCAATCGTTAATCAAATTAGAAGTGAGTAATTCAATATTGCTGAATTTGAATGTGCCCTGAGATTCTGTTACTAGCTAAAAAAATTATGATTTTGGGCTGGGCCCAAATAAAAGTATCTCTTGGAAACGTATTTCATATGATTACATGAAAGTGTGCATGTGAATATCAAATAGGTCTAAGCATCAAATATTGCAAGAAGACCTTGGAGTAGTGCATGAAATAAGTGCATTAACAGATAATGTTCTCATTTGATAATTAAGTGAGCAGATAATCCCTGCTATACACACCTCAACCAGTTCACACACACGCTTCTGTTTCAAATTTTGCCACTTTAAATTTATTTCAAATAAGGGCCATGTATTGGTTAGCTACAGCTAGAATCTAGAAAGAGTTCCAGATCATTTACACCACATTTATTTGATCTCATTCACAAGAATTGTTGTGAAAATAAGTTGATTTCAGTGAACTTCCACTTACCGGTACTTCCTACTTTACTATGGACTAACCAACAGTCTGAAAACATTGTGATAAATGGACCTGTTTTAACTCTGCAGTCCCACTTATTCTGAATGACCGAACAGTAAAATATAAATTTCATAATGTTTTTTGTTTATTTGTTCAGAAACTGAAAAATTGCATTTCAGGGTTAATCACATTCATAGAATGATGCTTTATGGCATGAAGATTAAAAAATTGCGACTAGACAGTTCCAAGTGTGCGACTGAGAATAACCACACCAAACAATTGCTTGAATATAGAGTTGTACATATAAATATGTGTATTTACATTTGTCTTCAAAAAGTCAGTAGTGCTGTGCAAACTATTAAACAATGTTAAATAAACGTGTATATATACAAGAGGGTAAGTAGGCTAGGTAATAGGACATAAAGAGAACAACTGTCCCCGGCAGGAATCATTGCCAGCTTGTCTTCAGACGAGACAGCTTCTCCTCGGAGTGGACAGCTTGTCCTCTGACTGGACGTCTGTTCCTCAGACGAGACACCTTGTCCTCAGACGAGACAGCTTCTCATCAGACTGGGACGTCCGCGTATAAAAGGTAACTAAATCTCGGTTGACAGCAGGGTTCCCTATGGGCTATACCAGGAACGTCCTGAACACGCCTGCGACACAAAATGGAGTCCGCTTCTGTCCATGTTCTTCACTCTGCTGAACCTCTTCCTGCGTGCCTTCATCGTGGGTGTCTTCCTAATGTCCGTCCACACACACACACACACACACACACACACACACACACGCACATACGCACGCGTGCGCGCACACACACTTCTACTGAGGCGTTGTCACGGTCCCTTCTTCTTCTCCTTTCTTTATTCTTTTCTGCCAGTCTTCATTAAATGCTCCTGGTCCCACTCAGAGCGGTTGCCGTAGCGATAGGAGCAGAGACAGGAAGAGCAGGGAGGTCAGGGTCAGAGGCGAAAGGTGAGCCGCGGAGATGGAGGAAGAGTCCCCCAGAACGGCCACCTGGAGGGAGAGGAGAAGCATCAAGGTAAATATATATTTACAATAGCAGCGGACAACACAACCCCACTCCACTGCCACTCCACCATCATGCCCTCTGGACGCAGGAGCAGGTCCCCGTTGTGCCGGAGGGCTCGCTATGGCAAACGCCTGGTGCCTGTAGCCGCCCTCCATCCAGTCCCACGGTGTCTGCATATCCTGTCTGCATGTTATCGTTGTTGTGTTTTGTTGTCCATCTGTGTACTTGTGGCTTGAAAAATAATTTCCTATATCAAAGAACCAACTGGAGAATCTTGGTGGATGTAGCTTTGAGAGGGTCGTTTTGGGAGGTCTAGTGTGTAGAACATCTCCCCCTTTCCCATCCCTTTCTACCGACGATGATGACCGGTGCTGGCCGGTATTCTGTAAGGGGCCAGGAGGTCTTTCAATTATGCATAAAAGCAATATCAATTTTCCATCACACAAAGGTAAATTATTGGCGAATTGCAAATCAATCAGTTAAACCGGGTATCTTGGTCATAGTCACCAGAGACGCTGTATATGTTGTAAGACATGGTGATGGTGACAGTCTGTTTACTCACACACAGAGTTCAGCTGCTCGGACACGTATATATAGCGCTGTGGTGTGTGCATGCGTGGAGCCCCGTCTGGCTGTGGGTTTCAACGTCTGCGACCGAGAGAGGGTTAATCTTCAAGGACACTTGTAGTGTGTGGCGCATTGGCCATTATAATGCTCCTGCGACTCAAAAAGAATCAGAAATGGATGTAGCCATGGTGACAACTGGAAACCGGATCTCTCTAGAGCCATTCGTCCGTTCTGGGCAGCAGTGCAACATGGCAATTCTTATTTTTATTAATATTATTATTATACACTGATGAAATATGCTGACGAATATTATGTTCCATTTCTGCCAAGTCCATTTCCGCTTATTATGTCACTAAAGTCTAAAAACTTCACCTTAATAGGACTCAAAAGACATTTGAATCGTAACGTCAAGTAAAGTCCAATCTGAAGGAGAAAAGGTGTTGACGTACCTGTGGAGGAGGGGGCCGGCGAGGGGAGGGGGGGGGGCGGAGAGAGGGCCAGGCCCCACCTGCCTCCTTCTCACCTGGAGGGGCGAGAAAGAAGGAGATTAAAACAGGCAGTAACATAGACAGTGACCTAGGGAGAGAGAGACACACAGAGAAAGAGAGACAGAGACGGAGACAGAGACAGACAGAGAGAGAAAATCCTCAGGTATGAGCCTAGAAGATGCAACATCAAACTAAACAGAGGGAACAATGGAATGCACAAAGGAAGAGACCAATCGTGGGTCAGCATCCTCATTGCTTCAATGTTTCAGTTTGTTTTGACCACATCCACATTGGGACCAGGCCACATTATATGTGTGTTGTGTCTATGCCAGTTTTCATTTTGTCTCTTCATCCAATCCAGAACCTCTGAAGCTGAATAAGAAAAATCGAACTTGCATCTAAAACACAACTCAAAACCCAAAACAGCACATTGAAATGAGGAAACACACACACACACACACACACACACACACGCACACGCACGCACACACACACAGACACACACACAGACACACACACAAGCATGTGAAATCCTATTGGTGGTTTGTGAATGGCACCATGTTGTTGTCTGTGTACGTAGGACTTATGAATACATCTCATTTGCAGAATACAGATTTTGCTTACACAGGACTCGCATACAGGAACACATGTCAATTGCTTGCTCTGTTTAATTGGCCCACACCTGCACGTAAACAGCTGCTCCGCTGCCTTCCATTCTTGTGTGTGTGTGTGTGTGTTTTTAGGCGCGTGTGTTTGTGTGTGTGTGTGTTTGTGTGTGTGTTTGGTGTTGGCAGTCCTCCAAGCCTCGCTGAGGGGAAGTCAGGTATGAAAGAATTAGGAAGGAAGGCAGCACGCACGCACACACACACACACACACACGAACACACACACACACACACATACACGCACACAAGCCAGCACGCACGCATGCACACAAACACACACACACACGCTCTCGGACACTACTACACACCTGGTCCGCAAGCAACACAACTCAGTCTCAACACACTGCGCTCTTTTGGTCAACAACAATCTCACCCTCCTGTTCGCTCCTCTGGAATTATCGTCTGTGAGGAGAATTCTCAGAGCAGCTGAACATAAAACATGACAGCATACCTAACACCAAGCTAAGGAGATTGGACTGTTTGATGGACTTGTCCTTATATACAGGACTAGATGAGCCATGGATACAAATAATTCCAAACCAAACCCATAATAATGACGATGGTTAAAGAATGACATGGGAATAAGAACAGACATTTTGACTGAGACGTGCACACCTGGATGTGCAGAAACATGATACTGCTGCATCTTACAGTAGCCATTGTCTCACAGTACAATAGACAAAGAGATTCTCTCTGCAGAGCCCGAATGAGCCGAGACGTTAACATGAGCCTACAAACGCTCACTCTCTCTCGCACGCACAGACGCATACACACACACATGCACAACATATTGAATAAAATCATATCCATCATGTGCTATGGTGACTAATATCAATACTTGAGATATTAGTCATGAGGGGGAGAGAGAGAGGGAGAGAGAGAGAGAGAGAGAGAGAGAGAGAGAGAGAGAGAGAGAGAGAGACAGAGAGACAGAGAGACAGAGACAGAGAGAGCGAGAGAGAGAGAGAGACCGAGAGAGAGGGGGGGGGGGAGAGAGAGAGAGAGAGAGACCGAGAGAGAGAGAGAGAGACCGAGAGAGAGAGAGACCGAGAGAGAGAGAGAGAGAAACAGAGACAGAGACAGAGACAGAGAGAGAACACAGTGTTCCCATCATGGCTTTTATCAATTAACCATCTGTCCAAGTGCCTAATGATCTTTTAGCCCCGAGCAACTTGGAAGCATTTTCCCATTTGTGTCTGCTTTTCAGTTGCTCAAGCCAGGGGGTTCTCATTGGTGAAAAGAGTGGTGGATTAATACGGCAGAACAGAATCACTCTTGCATTCCGCGTGCAAAAGTCTAATATCTAATGAAGTATGTCATAGAGCTAATGATCTTAGCCTAACTAACGAAGTAGACCAAGTGAACTGGTTATTCTTACGTCATCATCATCATCACCATCATCATCGCGGTTCACGATAACAACTGGGAAATATGATACGCTGGGACAAGATGTCACATGGAAGCGCAATGTCAGCGTAGTGAATCAACAGAAAGATGTAGGAGACAGCAGACATGTACAGCCCGGGCGCAGTAGCAGAATGTTTAGCTGTGCTGGGGTCACACAGCTCATCATCTGGGCTGATGGAAGGGGTCACTGCAGAATGACACGAATGCTAATCCAGTTGATGCTCAGATTGGTTGAGGGTGAGGGTGTGAGTGTGAGTGTGAGTGTGTGTGTGTGTGTGTGCGTGTCTGCATTCTACATTCCTTTCAGCATGTTTGTCTTGTAGCAACAACAAGGAACATGTCAACCATGACAGATTGATGCGTACATACATGCATACAAACACAACCTTGGTACATCACACACGCACAAACAGACGCACCCCTGCATACAAAAACACACACACTCGTCAAGGCAGGGCGTGGGCGTGAAAGATTCACTGGACAGGCGTGAGGTGGATTTTAACCATTCTCTCAATGACGTGTGTGTGCGTGTGCGTGTGCGTGCGTGCGTGCGTGCTGGTAATGCTAGCTACCGGCTCTCTTCAGTGATGTCACCTGGCCTCCCCCATGGTCCCGGACATAAGGATGTGAGGGATGTATGTCTATCGGATAGAGCCCCTCCCAGTGACATTGAAAGGGCTCCCAATGACTTTTGGCATTATAGCATGCCATTTACATTGCTGCATACAAATGTACCATTAGCATCTCGGCATTGTGAATGAGCTTTCTCATCCGAGGTTCAGGATGTCAGGTTGGACACG
>NC_082393.1:25698352-25700852 GCF_031168955.1 Gadus macrocephalus
TGGAGTTTGCCTTTTATAAGAAGGCATGTGTAATTTAAGGCATCACATCAAAGTCAGGTGTATAGTATACCTGTATGTGCAAAAACTAAAAAGAAAAAATGGCAAGTGGCAGGACAACAAAGGAGAGCCTCGATTGGTGGGAAGAACAACAATAACCTTTGTGCTGCTCTGAATTCATCTGAATTGGGTTGCGATTTCTTTCAATGCGTTACAGACTCAATATTGTTTCTTCCATAGGGTGTTCTCAGGCTCAACATTGTGATTTCATTTGTTGGCTCGACCTCAGATGATTCAGTGTGCCCTCACAAAACATAAATGTCCTTTATTACCAAGAGTTCCCCATGGTTCAACTGTATAAACTCCTGAGTCTTACATCAAGCAGTGCAGCATTGCCCGATCCATTCTCCTTTCCTGCTCTGTACTATTGTCGTTCCCCATTATATTATTAACGACCTTCCATCTACAGCCTGAGGCCCAAAAACGGTCTCTATTGACGCTGGATTGAACGTTGTAATCTGGGGAGAGTGGTATATCCTGTATAAACTCTGAAAGGGACTCCTAACCTTTATCAGTTGTTCCAGCCTCTTCTTCGCCCCCCGCAGGCCAGCGTCGGTATTGCGTACAGACATCTCCGGGTTCTCTCTCTGGGCTTTGAGACTGCCGTCAACCACAGGACCTGTATAACTACAAAAAAAAAAACATGGAATATGGAGATATAGACTTCATATACGAGTTGAACAAACATACACAAATCCAAAGAGTATTACTGCGGAGCTGGGTCGGTCATGACTTGTTATGGCCAAAGCGTCAACTAGATTTTTCCTGCTGCCCTGCTCACAAAATTATGCAAAAATGTTTTGCTTGGGAAAATAATGTTGCACTAAACACAGATTGGAAATCAAAGATGATACCTTGGTATCAATACCTTACACCTCTCATTGTTATTTTCATTCGACATATGTAAACTTTGGTTATCTGTATTACATCATCTGGTCAGTTTGAAAGCTATGATTGCTTCTTTCAATCATCAGCACATGAAACAATGCAGAATTGGACGCTGGTAGAAGGAATGCTGGCTTCCACTGAAAACACAGATTGACCCAAACTGGAAACGTTGGGAGAAATCATCTGATATATTCCCCTCCTATAAAAATCAGATCCAGAGTAAAGAGGTGGTCTGTAATATGAGAGATGGACGTCTACGTTTGGTCGCTGTAAAACCTCTGCCAACATTCAGCTTGCTTCATTAGTGTCACAGTTTGGCGTTTACTGTCTAATTAAAATTCATTGATGTCAGCCAGGCAACATGTTCCACTGTGTAAGCCTTGTCCTATTGAGTATGACAGCTCCTTGTCTTTCCAACATCCCAAACAGAAATCCCCTTATTTGTATTCTGTCTGTCTCTTTACATTTCTGACTTACTGGCGCGCCTGTCTCAAAAATTGCCTGTTCAGAGAATGTGGAGGCCGAGATATGAGAGAGAGAGAGAGAGAGAGAGAGAGAGAGAGAGAGAGAGAGAGAGAGAGAGAGAGAGAGAGAGAGAGAGAGAGAGAGAGAGAGAGAGAGAGAGAGAGAGAGAGAGAGAGAGAGAGAGAGAGAGAATATATATATCTGAGGGACGTTCTCATAAGTTCTGGGGAAGGATCCAGAATAAATCACCACCTCAGTGGTGATACCTCCCTGATGCAGCACAGCCCCATGGATGAGTTCGGACTGACACACGCCCACACGCAGACGTATAACAAACATATGAATACATGAACGCAGGCATGCAAATTAACATACTGCACAAACACCTACTCAAAAATCTATTATCCCAGTTTAGCCCTGCACTGTAGGCAATATTTGAAAGGGTTTACCAGCATGCATGCCAAGGACACACACACACACACACACACACACACACACACAGAAGAAGCTAATGTTGAAGAAGCCAGAGATAGTGATCTGAATTGAGAGTATGTGATTATTTAAACTGTAAATCTAGCCTCATTCCTGAGGATTAATATTATTTTCTCTATTATCTTGCGCGCTCTCTCTCTCTCTCTCTCTCTCTCTCTCTCTAGTAAATTTATAAAAGCTGAGTTTGCATGATTTCCAAATGACCCATTTGGAGTTGAAAAATTTTGCACATAGAATTTAAGTTTGTCCGAGTTTATAAAACCTTGGTTAGCGAGTGGACCCCAGAATTTGTATTTGTGTAGGCTGGGTCTTCATCAAATATCATTTTTTTATCACAAAGGTTCACTGTCAAGTCCCAGGTTTGAGAGAAGCTGTGCAGAATGAATATGTGCTGCTTTAGGCCTTCTATGGACAGCAGCAGGTCATCTGCAAACAACAGACTTTTGTAGTGTTATGCCCGTTGCTCCAGACTGGGACTCAAGCTTCTTAACTGTTTGTGTATGAATTCCATTACCTTATGCAGTTTGTTCCTTATCCTTTTTATTGTTATCTCTATATTTTTGGGGACAAATTGGGCTTGAAGGAAGATGGGATAGTC
>NC_082393.1:25705852-25735852 GCF_031168955.1 Gadus macrocephalus
TGTGTGCATGTGTTTGTATGTGTGTGTGCTTGTGTGTGTGTGTGTGTGTGTGTGTGTGTGTGTGTGTGTGTGTGTGTGTGGTTGTGTGTTTGTGTGCATGTATGAACCCTTGTGCACAAGTGTGAAAGTTGTTTACTGTAAAGCGTGATGTCATTCTGATGGCATTTTGACAGAGGGGGGGAGACAACTGGAGGAAGGGGAGAGAGACAGAGAGAGAGAGACAGAGAGAGACAGACAGAGACAGAGACAGAGAGAGAGAGAGAGAGAGAGAGAGAGAGAGAGAGAGAGAGAGAGAGAGAGAGAGAGCGAGAGCGAGAGAGGATTAAACACAAAGGCCAACTCCTTTCAGAGGCCAACCTCTCTGACAGCAGCAGCGTCCATCGGTAAGCCTTTGCTTGCGTGTTTCTGACGGAGGTGTGTGCACGTATCCGTGTCGTGCACACGTAGCGACCCTGGCGGCCAAAGTGTTTCCATGTTGATGTAGATGCATGTTCCATGCTTCTGCTGTCAAGCCTGGTGTAATGCAACCTCCAACAAGGAAAGGGTTTGAATCAACAACAAAAGTACGAAATCACCAGAAATAAGTGTGTGAGCAAACCAGGGAAAGGCCCTGGAGATAGATTTACATATCTCACCCCGCATTAATTCTATGTTAGAATAGACAATAGAAGGATGAAGTCTAACATGGGGGAGGGATGGAGGAGTTTAGGGACATTCAACGGCGTTGTCAGGAGTGGGGGTTAGAAAGGCGAAAGACAGAAGAATGCTGATGCAGATGAGGGACCGCGAGAGGCTCAATGCTCTAAGCCCGGGATTGAAGGACGGCTTGGTATGTGTGTCTGTGTGTGTGTTTTCGTCATTCTGTGTGTGTGTGTGTGTGTGTGTGCGTGTGTGTGTCTGTGTGTGGACGCTATTGTCTGTTTGCGTTCACGTTTCAATGCTGCATTAATGGGGAAGCATCGAGTGACATGCCTGAGATTATTTTGGGGGTCATGTGATAAGCTTTTCCCACTTTGTGATTGGTCGACAGCTGCGGCTCGGGTGTGTAGAGGCATGAGGGACTTAATGACATATTCATCAAGCACACCCTCACGCACACACACGATCGCACACACACACGCACAAATGCACGCATACACACACACGCTCACGCACACACGCACACACACACACAAACTCTCACACACACTCACACAAAAATATACACATGCACTCACACACATACACGCAAACACACACACACACACACACGCAAACACACACACATATAGACATATACACACACTCACACTCACACATGCACACACACCTTGACCATGGTAGCGGAGTCACGTAAAGGGTAGGTTGGGAATAGCAGGACAGCCCCACTGGGCATGTCCGTATGTCTTCACTTCAGCTCCCTCCGTAAACACCGGGCGTCCACCAGGGACCAGGGAGGCTTCGGGAAATTGGCCTCAGCTGTTCGTTGGAGCGTTTATTTCATTTCACCAAATATCTTCATAAATCAACTCCACTCACGTTCGGTTGGAAGCTTTTGGAATCCACTGAGCCTCTCTCCTCTGATTGGGCGAAGATGTTTGCTCTAATGTCCTGTCTTTAGGGCTCTGTGACACATGTCGAGAGTCAACACACCGAGGTTCACGAGGTGTACCAGTCTAGGGCCAGCTTATGTTTACTCACACCAAGTAGCTGTGGAGCTGGACATGTTTTCTCATGTCTATTGGCCTTGTCTCATCAACTTTAACCATCAATTATAGGCGCGCGCACGCTCACACACACACACGCACACACACACACACACACACCAACCCCACTGCTGGTGAATAGTGTTGAAAGACAAGTGGACAAGCAGAGTATTCTTCCTCCTATTCAGGCCAGCCCGTAAGAGACCGGCTGTTGCCCATGGCAACAACATTTTGCCACGGATACGTCCTGAATGTAAACATTCTCCCCTGCTCACCCTCTCATTGGTCAGGAACAAAACCTGATTATGGTGCAGACAGAGACGGAGAGAGATAGAGTGAGGGAGGCAGAGAGAGAGAGGGGGGCAGAGAGAGAGAGAGAGAGAGAGAGAGAGAGAGAGAGAGAGAGAAGGGAGTTGCAACAAAGTTCTTTCTCCCGTCGCGTCCTCAGAGGGTTTGTTGCTCCCTCCCAGAGGTCCGTCGGACATCGGCTGTCTGTGTGGCAGCCGATGTGGCGCCACACAGAACAGAACCGCATCCACAGCCGCATCGCAACACAACACTCACACAACACACCACAACAAACACACAACACACCACAACAAACACACACACAACACAACACAACACTCCCACATCACACCACAACAAACACACAACACACCACAACAAACACACACACAACACAACACTCCCACATCACACCACAACACTCACACATCGCACAACAACACTCGCACAATACACCACAACACTCACACAATACACCACAACACTCACACAGAAAAAATAACAATGTCCAGCGTATTTTTGTTAGTTTTTTCCGAATTTTCTGAGGCTTCAATGTTGCCATCCGACATGGAGCGATCATGAACGACCAAGTACCCAGACTCTGGCTTCACAGGGCGACACTATCACATCCACGGGCCAGAAGCCTCAAACCCCCCCAGCCCACGGGAGGAACACACCAAACAATACCCTCTGCAAGGGACAGGTAGGAGTGCACCAGTCGCAGAATGGGCAGAGACATAATATACGTTTAAAATACGTGTTTAGAATAAAAACACATATTTTTTTTAGAATTGTTTATCCAATTAATGTACAAGCCACATCTGCCAATCCAACATTATAATTAATCAAAAGGTATTCTGAAGAACAGTTTGGTTCATTTGATAGCTGCTGTTCACCTGCATTATTCATTTTTCCGGTTCGTACCTAGAGACCGTTGAGTGCGTCTCTCTCGCTCGCCTCTCACTTACATAATTGACTCATTAGCACATTAGGAGAACGAAAAAAAGTGGATTCAACCAATCCACTTTTCCTGTGGGCATTGCTAAATAAAGATACTAATCTAGGATAAAGATGTAGTGGAGTATTGGGAATAAGCACTTTACAGATATTGGTATTTCTATTGAAGTTTAAATTGATTTATAACCTTTAATTGTTAATTTTTTCCTCAGAAAATTCAATTTGTGGACGGAAAGCTACTGATCCATTAACGGAAGGGTTAATTATATGATGGGGGAAAATGTGTAGTGCGTGGGTGTGTGCGTGAGGTGCGTGCATGTCTTAGTAAGTGTGCATGAGAGGGTTCATAATTGTCTACAAAACAACGTCATGTCCAATGATATTGGATAATAACAACTCCTCTGCCAACCCACCCACCCACCCACCCCCACACACACACACACACTAACCTTGGAATGCCCTGCTGTGCCCGGCTAGCAGGTATTTGAGCTCAAAGCTGTAGGATCTGATCCTCTGCTGTGTCTCGGCGCGGACTGCGGTCATGTAGCTGTCCTCCATCGGGCTGTTACAGCAGCTGGGGCCAGCGTGGCTACACACCTCCAGAGGCTCACCTGGCGGGGGGGGGGGAAGAGAGAGAGAGAGAGAGAGAGAGAGAGAGAGAGAGAGATCCAGTGAAGGGTTCATTTTAATTGTTATATAAGAATTTACTCAGACCTACTAGGCCACAACATAAAGGTTGATGCAGGTGTGTAGGCCATCCAAAGCCAAATTGAGAACCAGAGAACCTTTAAAAGGTCCATAATAAAATGCAGACGCATCAACCCAAAGATGACAATGCAATTATTATTATAAAGCAAAGCGGCCAATATACGCTATTGACCTTCTCAAATTAAACATTGCATCCAGTTAGTTGTTATAGTTTAGGCTAGCCGAGAATTGTACTAATGTTTTTTATTCAAGTAGAGTTCCATTAGGCCAAATGTTTTAAAAGCACTATAAAAAAAAATAAGCCAATCCTAGTTACAATTTAACGTGTGTGTCACTCTTCTGCCCTCTACATTATATTAGGAATCTTTGTAATTAAGTGTTTCATTAATTGATAAGGCCTACATAAGAAGAATTTAATCTGAATAAATCAACTTGTTATCCAGACATAAACGCCTCTCCCGGTGTGAGAATTAAATCAACATTGCAACATGTGCTTTAAATTCAACCTTTACACAATATAACAGGCCTATTACATACAGTAAGTCAGATCTTCTTCATAAATAAGTTGATATTCATGGGATTGTTGGAGTCGGACATACCTATTTTGGGTTTGTTAGGCACCAACTCCACTGGACCTATTTGGCGCATCATGTAAGCAGTCTTCACCTCCAGACAGTCATCTGCATGCGCCGTGCAGCAATACGCAACCAGCATCCAATAGAGAACGATAAACCGCAACAGGTCCGCGCTTTGGAAAGTTGGACGGGACATCGCACCATCTCAATGAGCAGGCAGGGGGAGAGAGGAGTGAGTGTGGTAGTTTGAGCCACTGGAAGTCCTCCGCCAATGGGATTACTCATGTGCCCAAAGATTGCAACCTGGAAATGTGAGAGCAACGAAGAGACCACCGCGGTTCCCTGGAGCCCGGAGTTATGGGGTTCAGCTGGGGGGGGTTCCCTCAGTGTCTGTCCGTCGCACGTACACGCGCGACGGACAGACACACACATGCCCTTAACACGCAAATGCATAGACAGACTTGACCAAAACGGCGTCCCTCGCTTACAAACCCACTTCAGATTCGAAGGCATTCATTTAGGTTACATGTAGTCAATTGCTTTTGCATCTTTGTAAGAATGTGATAAGTTAATCATGCGTTGTTATTTTCTTATTTCTCTTTAAAGAATAGCCTGCAAAGGAACCTTGGCCCACATCCCGACCGTAATGAAAAAACAACAAGACTCAATCCAAACTCATCCCCTTCGAGTCGCTTCAACCTATATCTGATAATGCCACGTTCTGGTATGATGATGTCCGATAAAGGCTAAACAACTAGAAGAAGAAACGGAACTTTCCCGTACAGATGCTCACCTTGAAGTCCTACAACAGCCGGTGTAGGCTACTCTGACCAGAGTCTGCTCAGAGTTTTGCTCTGTTCATTGAATAGAGAAAAAATAACAATATAATGTCCTCCCACCCCTAAATCATACACTTTTATTTGAGACACACATTTGACATTCAATAGTAAACGAGAGAAACAGATCAATATTACGAGTTAAGACTAGGTTAGCTCTCCATAGGCTGTGTAACATTGTCACGTACCGACCGTGGCGGTTGTGGCAAAGAGGGGAGACGCACACAATTGACTGAGTTTAACAAAGATTTATTATAAACAAGTGAATATAACATAACATAACATAACATAACATAACATAACATAACATAACATAACATAACATAAGGTATGGCGTGTGTAGTCAATCTAGTCAGTGATGTAAGTGTATATAAGTAAAAGTGTGTGGGTGAAGTGTTGTCGGGTGTAAACATACCTAGGATACAAATAAACCAAAAGACCACAGGAACAAACAATAAGTGGTGCCTCCCAAACGAGAACCAGCCCGACACTGGGCTCACAGGTCTACTTAAATAAGCCCAGCTCAGGTGTTGTCAATGAGCTAGTTAAGCTCCCCTCGATAGGGTCGTGACAACATAATGTGTATCATATATAAGCTATGTAACATATATAAGCTGTAATCAACCAGCATGTGTCGGATAAGTAGGAAATCCACATCGCCATAGGAAAGCTGCGTCATAACGGTGATGAGACAGATAACACTGTCAAACGTTATTTATTACCTAGTCGTTAACGTTTCTGAGCCACAGGTTATTCATCCAACTAAAAACAGTTTATACATATATAGATATTTGCCAATTTATTTGAATTGCTAGAAAGGACTGACTTAAACACCTCGGAAATGTTGGTAAGAAGTGAAGCGTAGCATTCTTCGTACAATTATTGGTAGCGATACGAGCGCTGATTGGCCACAGCGTCGTATTCTTGGTAGCAGACTGAAATGTGATGATTGGCTCTACTGCTCCCGTCGCCTGTGAGTCGAGGTCGAATCTACCAAGAATTGGCCAATCATCGCTCGTATCATCTACCAAGAATTGGCCAATCAGCGCTCGTATCGTCTACCAAAAATTGGTAGATGATACGAGCGTGTTTGTCGAGGTAAAGCACCAAGATATACCAAAAAACATGCTGATTTTCATCGTATCGAAACCCGGTAGATCCTAATACGTTATGATCATAATATGACTACTGTACCTTCATATTGTCAGAAACATGTCCAGATCCTTATGCAAACGAATAATAATGTTGTATCAAATATATATCGTATTGTAATAAAGAATGATAAATAAAGTTAGTCGACGTAAAGTGCCATAAATACCGTAATATACATCCTGATCTCGTCGTAACGAATCCGGTCGTTCCTAATTCGTTATGATCATAATATGACTACTGTACATTCATATTGTCAGAAAAATATCCAGATCCTTATGAAAATGAATAATAATGTTGCATCAAATATATATCGTTGCCGGTCGTCGCTGTGTTCACCAATGAAACTAAACCATGCCGTTGTGTTTAGTGCCCGTTTTATTAAAGCATTAAGAGGCCATGTTAACAGTGATTATAGAGACGTTAATATCACTGTAAAACATGGTGTCTAAGTGATCAGGTTCCTTATAAATGCTGTCCAAGCAATAATAATTAATACTGTCTGTTGTGCTTTGTTTGTTATGCATGGTAATATGAACGCATTTTGCGCTCTGCATTTCAATTCCATACCATTTTGATTATCAAAAGCATTGACAATTAATAGGAAGTTATGTAAAATGTATAAGCTAACCATTGTGATTAAGTAGGCTGGCATTATGATAAAGGGTATATAACTTGATTTGTTTTTATTTTCTTGCCTCGGAAATGTTGGTAAGAAGTGAAGTGAAGTGAAGTAATCAAATGAAAGGTGTGAAGATTTTCGTCATTCCTTATTTTTGTAATGTCACTCTTCAAATCAAAGTACTGAAGTGTGAAGTGAAGTGAAGAATTTCGTAATGTCACACTTGAAAAATGCAATTTTTGGTAGCGATACGAGCGCTGATTGGCCAGCGCTCGTATGGCCACGAGGTCATTCTTCGTAGTAACAGCGATATACGATCGCTGATTGGCCATTTTTTGGTAGATGATACAAGCGCTGATTGGCCAATTTTTGGTAGATGATACGAGCGCTGATTGGCCAATTCTTGGTCGATGATACGAGCGCTGATTGGCCAATTCTTGGTAGATTCGACCTCGACTCACAGGCGACGGGGAGCAGATTTGATTGGTCAACATATTAAGAAGATTTGGATCGCAAAATGAAATGGACTAATTCTATTGGACAGTTAAATACATAAATAAAAGACGTATGCCCCGTGTGAGGCTCGAACTCACGACCTTCAGATTATGAGACTGACGCGCTGCCTACTGCGCCAACGAGGCTCCGAAAGTGCATGGTATCTGTATCCAAAATAAAGATAAAAAAGGTAAAACAATAAATACTATCTGTTTTAATAAAAATTATTAAACTGCAGTTTTCGTTGGTTGATAGTGCACGACAAAAAGCACCTATTCGGTTTTTTTGTCGGCATACAAACTCGACGGCCCCTTTAAATGTCATCTCCCGCGCTGCTGATTTAGCGGAAATGCGAACGTTCTCTATATAAGCGCGCCAACAAAGCCTGGGAAGAAACAAGCAGGACAACAGTGACCGTCCCGCCTCGCTGTGTAACATATCTACTGTTTCTGTCCCTCACCGCTCACAAACCAACACAACAAACAACAATGCCAGAGGAAACGTCCACCGCCTCCAGCTCGGTCGGGTAAGCCATGTTTCTGAGGTTTGATCACGGTAATTTTGGAGAGGACTGCAAAACAAGGGTCACAGACTGTTAGCATGTGCCTGTGTTGATCTGCTAACGTTAGCGAGATAACATGGGTGGTTTGACTCTGTGGAAGTTAACCAGCCGATGTGGCCGTGAACTCTGGATTGACCGGACAATAGTTCACTGAACAATAAGTGGCGGATGACTTTGAGTTGGAGTAGTGTGTCTCATGCTAACGTAGCTCGCTATCAATATGCGAACGGTGCCTCCGATACAGCCTGCAGGCTGATACGTGTGGCATTTGTACGGCTCATAGTACACGGATCCTAGTGATGAGTGTTTAACCAAGTCGGATTATTTGATATATACCAAAACCTTGACTCCGCAGCATGGACGAGAAGCCCTGCTCATCCAGCGTTGTAGACAGGTGTGTATTTGTTTGTTGACATTTGTGTTTCTTCCGCCGGCTCTTTGCTGAAGTTACCCCTGCATTCATTTGCCATTGGAGTTTGCTTGTTTGCCTCATATCTGAATCGTTTTCTGCAGCTCAATCGACGTTACTGAAGAAGCGAAGAAACTGATCGGCACAGGAAACCGTCACCTGGTGATGGGCGACGTGGTTTCAGCCGTCAATGTCTTCCAGGAGGCTTGTGGAATGCTGTAAGGGTTTAAACTGTTGGTATTGATCTGTTTATGCTCGCCATGGCTTTGGATCTGTCCATTATAATTTTGACCGTGGGACTACATCTTTTTTTTATATCAATGTTCTGTAGGGCTGCGAGGTATGGGGACACTGCCGAAGAGTGTGGAGAAGCCTTCTTCCTTTGTGGGAAGTCTCTACTAGAGTTGGCCAGGTTGGTTGGGTATACTTTGTTTACGTTGGTAGTAGTAGTAAAAGCCTACATTGTTGGCATGATCTGTTAAACAGACGCAACATGTGGTTTCTCTACAACCCTGATTTGCAAAAACGTTTAAAACGAATAATTTCTTTTCAGTAACTTGCACTAGAATCAACCGTGGCTGGTACTGCCACTTCAGCACTTTACACGTACACTTTACTACACCTCATTACTTGTTACCACTTTTAGTTTCTCTTATTACTTACTTTATTTTATTTATTGATCTATGCTGCTACTTATTTGTTACATATTTGTATTTACTTAATCTTGTATTATTGTTGCGGCTATTTGGCTGTTGAGGAACCAAGCCTAAGAATTCCCTCTTGTGTACTCGTACAATAAGATGTAATAAAGTGCTTCTGCTGTCCCAGGATGGAGAACACGGTCCTCGGTAACGCGCTAGAGGGAGTCCCACAGTCGGACGAGGAGGAGAAGCCCGTGAGCGAGAACATCGAGAGTGCCAACAACCTGGACGGTTCGTACAACTCATTGTATCAACGCAACGCGTAATGTTTTAAACAGCATGTCGACTGAAACTAAACTCTCTTCAAAGTGGCCCCTACAGTTTTTGACTTATCTTAAGCATGTGTTTGGCGTACTGCCCACTGAGTCAGACCTTCCTCGCGTGTTCTTCCCTGGAGCAGAGGACACCAGGGATAAGCTGCGCAGGCAGGTGTACGAGGCCATGGCCGCTGACAAAAAGCCCGAGGACTCGGAGCCCACAGCAGAGTCCAAGGTGGCTGCAGGGCTGGAGTGTGGCAGCGCTGTAGCCGAACCCCTAGAGGGCCACGGGTCAGGGGAGGGGCCAGGCTCTCCAGCCGGGGTGGTTGAGCCTGCTGTTGGCGCGGAGATGAAGGGAAAGGAGGTTGAGCAGATTCCAGTCGCTCCGGCGACTGGTGAAGGCGACTTGTCTGCTGCCAATGAGAGTGCTGACAATGACGAGAAGGTGTTTGATGAAGACGAGGAAAAAAGTGCTGAGAGCGGAGAAGGCAATATATCTTTAAACGTAGAGCACTTGTCGGGTGGAATTTGTTTATTCACAGTAGTCTGGTTTTTAAAAAGATGTGAGACTGATGGTGGAGTCACGTGAGGGAATGGCTGTCTGATTTATAAAAGCATTGGACCAACTTCACTATGCTTTGTGGTCTTATACCCTCGTGCTTGCCCATTTTCAAACTTGTACTTATTTTAAGTCTCCTGGCTTTCTCAGACGATGACGATGATGATGAGGACGAGGAGGAAGCAAATGCTGACGACGCGGTACGTTCTGTCCTTGACTCTATGCGACTTTCACTTGGGTTGAAGACTTTGCTTTGAGACGTGTATTGTGTATTCAACAGGAAGATGAGGATGTTGGGAACTTGCAGTTGGCGTGGGAGATGCTTGAGGTGGCTAAATTCATCTACAAAAGGTACAGTCCCTGCAAAGCTTCAGTTAAGGGAACGTACCGATTTTAATGTGAGCTGCATTGTTTTTTTGCCTACATTGACTCCCTGTATTTCTTGACAGAAAAGAGAGCAAGGAGGATCAGCTTATGGCGGCGCAGGCCTACCTGAAGCTGGGGGAAGTCAGTGTTGAGTCCGGTAAGCTCAACATGGCAGTTCTCATCTTCCGACCCTTTGACTTCATGTCAAAGTGTCTCCTTGTGCATTCAATAATTTTTCCATTGCCCTAAAAAAATTTTGTTGGCTAAATAAAGACACTGGGAGCACTCTTTGCTCAACCATTGCATGTCTTTTACAAATGTGTTCAGTTAGCATGAGTTGATCTGCGACGTTTACGCCGCCTATTGAGTTAAAGGTCGGTCTCCGCTTTCCTAGGGAACTACCCCCAGGCGCTGGAAGACTTCCAGGAGTGCCTCACCCTGCAGCTGAAGCACCTGCCCCCCAGCAGCCGCCTGCTGGCGGAGAGCAACTACCACGTGGCCCAGACGCTGTGCTACATGGACGCGTACAGCCAGGCCATCGAGCACTACAACCGCTCCATCGAGGTCATCGAGAACCGCCTGGGTAACCCGTCTCGTCCGTTCTTTGGGCCTCGCTGAGACCTGTGTTGACATGGCGAAGGATTCCTCTGCTGAAAGGGGTTTTTGGTCTTTATTTTTTATGTGCCCCTTTGTGTGTCTCAGCCGTGCTGCAGAAGGTGATCGACACGGCCGAAGGAGCCGACGGGGCGGCGAAGGAGAAGACGGAGCAGGAGGAGCTGAGGCAGCTGCTGCCCGACGTCACGGAGAAGGTCGCCGACGCCAAGGAGAGCCAGAGAGCGGCCAGGCTGGCCATCAGGCAGGCACTGGTGGGTAGATGTCTGAACGTCAGTTCGGCGTTGGTTTCCTGTTGCGGACTCTTTTGCGTTATTTAGTGGGTGAGGGGTTGACCGCAGAACACATAATGGTTCATGGAGCTATTTGTCAACCTGACTTACCTTTTGGCCAAATGTCTTCCAGGACGGGGCCTCGACCTCCTCTGGATTCTCAGCTGAGAACGGTGGCCCGTCGTCGTCGTCTTCGTCGTCCGCGTTTGCCTCTGCCAGTCAGGTAAGCGGTGTGTTGGAGCCCCTGAATATTGACCCGTACAACGACAAAGTCTCGAGGAAGACTTGACACTGTTGTCTTCGTCCCTCCAGATCTCCACAAGGCCTTTCGAGGGGGCCTCGTCTTCAAAATCGACCTCAGACATTTCCCATCTGGTCAGGAAAAAGGTATGGCTAGAGATCAACGCAAGCTTTTTACTGATGTATTGGCCTGAAAGCCAATAACTATAACAAACTTGTCAATTGGAATACATGGATTGCAAAAGCTCTACAATACATACACAATTTTTTTTAAGTTTAACTCTTGACACTGAAACAGTTTATTCATGGCTATATAAAGCCATTGGACTTTCTCATTTGTTCAACCTGTTTCCTCGGTCGGCCGGTTATTATTCTGCATCCCTACAGAGGAAGACTGACGAGGAGAGCCTAGTGAAGGATGCAGACGCTAAGCAGCCCAAGCAGGAATCAACGGTTAATGGCAGCAGCTCCAGCTCCAGTGCCAACGGCAAAGGACTGCAGGAGAAGGAGGCAAGTTACGGGCTTTAATATTGCATCTAACATGTCAACATGGATTGTACTGCTCCTGGCAGTTGGATGATGGTCTTGCAGAGGTTTTGGGAACTAAATCTTACATTAACTGTTATTGGCGAAATGCTTCAGCTCGTAACATTAGAGATGGCTATCTAATGTTTTCATTCTTGGTTTACTTTCTGTTTAGCCCGCCGAAACATCGGCCTCCAAGTCCTCCGAATGATGAGCCCCTCGTCTGATCTTCAACCTGCACTGAACGTCTGTCGAGATCCCCCTCACCAACACACCCTTGGTTTTGTAAATAAGTTATTTTCACAGATTTGTCTGTCCAGGTTTTGTATACTTGTAGTAAGAAAATAAAGGATATTTGCAAATTCAAATGTCTTTGTTTAGGTTTTTTGGTACATTTGAAGGAAATGTTTATCTCATTACCTGCACTTCAAGACAATATTACTGATGCACTTTTTAAAATAATTTAAATTGATTAAAGCAATTTGCTCATGTGATGCAGTCATATCGTTAATGGATGGACATTACGTTAATCTCATCCAAATGTGATTTAGATATAAAATTTAGATTTGACATCCATTTATGTGGAGAAGGTGACATGGATATTGCAGTGCCTTTTGGAGGGGCTGTTATTTACTAAATATGGGAAGAATGAAGCAAAGCTTGAGCTTAATCTGGAACAAACCTGACGTCATCCAGCCCATCTGAAGATTTCCGCTCACCAAACACTGAACTTTTTTTATTCAATAGCTTTTTTACGTTCAACCAAAAAGGTGAATTGCGGTACTCTAAACCAACAGCATGTACAGCATTCTAAAAGATTATTGCAGATGCTAGAAACAATGAAACGACTGATTAGGTTTACTACGCTGATTTTAGATAACACTCTTGATCACTTAATTGCTCACACTTAAAGAAAATTGTCATATTTTATAACTTGGGCTATAACGGACGTGTTATTCCAACAGCTATACATAAAATCGACCAATGTTTTTTTATATTGCGTGTTGAAACGAGCCTGGAACTCGAGCATTACATTGCTGTAGCTTTAATTGTAAATATCACTTTCATCTTAAAAAGGCCAAATTATTTGTAAAATGATGCATCTGAAAATTAAGGCATTAAAATGTTATACTGGTCCAAATTATTTTATGAATATGCTGTCGCAGACCTTCCTTGGAACAAAAAGGTGGGAATCGCTGCTCCACGACATACTTGCAGTGTTCAGTTGACGGAGTTTATATTGGGTTTTGGCGCCCTCTTCTGTTCAGAGTTGGAACTTGAACCATCGTCTCTCCCGGCAGCCACCGCGGCTCTTCCACTAACAACATGGACGAAGATGGAGGAACAGCAACACGTATTCAACGACCTGCGAGAAGTCGAGTCTTTTATAGAACAAAACGAAGCCGCCACCATGACTAAGTTTGTGGTGTACGGGACACATGCTTCGTTTTTTGATAATAGTAAGTAACAGGGTTATTTAGCGACGGATACATTGAATTCAAGCGAAGTTAGGTTGTAGTGAGTCGTAGCAAGCTCATGTTATCTAATTCTACTAGTCCTCCACTGTGGGTCGTTTCCTGATGTTTAACTGATCAGGCTTTGCTAATCCAACATGCAGTGTGGCAACCGACGTCCAACACCCGTGTGTTCTGGGAGTGGAGCCGGGGAGAGGGCACCCCGACCATCGCCTTCACCGGCACCCCGTTCATGTTCATCGGGACGAAGGAGATGGGATGTCATCTGGGGAGAGACATCTCCGAGAGCAAGAAGCGGAAGGAGAAACCCGACGTGTTGAACGTAAGTAATGCTCTTTTGTGTAGGTAAACCAATGGACCCTCCTTTAGTGTTTATTGGTGGTTACTTTGATAGCGATCCTCATCTGGTGACTGACCCTAACCCCCAACACATTGAGATGTTTATCTCAGGGTAGGGGACCATCTAAATCACAGGACATGACTAACATCACAGGACATCACTATTATCACAGGGCTTGACTAACCTGTGACAGGAAACGCCATTATTGAGAATATCTAATCACACCGTGTCCGGATAGGACAGGACAGGATATGTCTTACAATCGATACTTGTATCACGCCTCACCCGAAAATGTATAGATAATCGAAAGGAAATAGATTGATTATAACGAGGAAGTCGAGCATGTTGAAAAAAAATAATTTGATTAATTTGAAAGTCCTCTCCCAATATTTGCCCTCTTGAATAATGCACTGGTGCTTTGTCTATACGCTGAGAGGCAAGCATTCAAACGCATTTCTGGAGAAACAAACATTTAAACCCCATTCTTGTGTCGTAGGTTTTAACAAAACAATTATGTTTTCTCTCCTACAATTCATTGTAGGATAACGCCGGTGCCAGGAAACGAAGAAAGCGTAAGAGTGTGCAAGATTGCAAAAAAATCGGCTGTCCTGCGATTCTGACCGTCACCAGAATCGCAGCTTTCCCCCAGTTCAAGGTGAGCCCCCATAGTGATGGACCTTTGGTAATTTTCACTAAATATGCAGATCACTTTCTCCTTTTCAACATTGTACCATAGCAAGCTATCACAATTCATCATTGTATCATTCCCACCCCTCATAAGCACTTATTGTGTGTCGTACTTAGTTGTGTAGTATCTTATCCTAGCTTTCTTTGTTGTGTACGGCACTTGGTTCTATGAACATCCTTACTGTACAGACAGCGATATATATTTGTTTCTCATTCTTCGGGCAAATGTACTTATTGTAAATTGCTTTGGATAAAAGCGTCTGCTAAACGCCCGACGCTTGTGATTGTGAGGTTGTTTGACAAATTGCCTTTCCATTACAGATTGTGGACAATAAGGACCGGACGAAGCGGGCGGCTTCAGCCCGGCTGAAACAGGCCCTGCAGAGAGACCCCGTGATCTGGGAGAACGTTTACATCATCAAGACTCCATCGCCAAGCGCCCACATGGGCCACGCCGTCAACGGGGAGCTCATCTGGTCCAGGAAGACGTTTGTGAGGAAGGAATGTTCTGATCTCCTGAAACACCTCACGGAGAAGGTGCATCTGGTGGAGGAGCAGAGGGGGCTGGAGCTCATCAAGAAGAAGCTGCTGGATCTCATGGACGACGTTCAGCCCATGATTCCACTCGAAGCTCGGATTCCTCTGAGTGACGTTTGTGAGGGAGAGAAACGACTCAAAGGCTCGTCCTCCAAAGCAAAGACTGTGGGCGGCCTGAACACGAACTCAGTCAACTGTGGAAGCACTGAGGTCCACCTGCAGGGTAAATGTCAAATGGAAAGCACCAATCCAGCCTGAACGAAGGACCAGCCAATAGCCATACCAGCAGCCTGGCTGCCCCTGCTGGCCTGCGACGCAAACACCAACAACTAAATCTAGATCATGATCAGTGACACATTAGGAATATCAAATATTGTACTTATTTTATCTGACGCAACTGAATTTGTAATTTGTCAATGAGGCAAATTACTTTTTATTTGTGTATCCTAGAGACCGAGGAGGGACACATTCCTGCCTCCCAACATGGTTGGTTCATGTTCTGATTATGTTTGATGGAGGTGAATCTAGTTGACGTCCTCCATTTGAATTCCACTCCCGGAGGTTTTCCTCAACAGCCGTTCTAGCCACTGTTCCAATACGGTCAATTTGGGATTTAGCCATCGTATGGCCCTGCGACTGAAGATGCTTGGCTGAATTATTTAATTTCATTAGTGTTGGTCTAAAGGGTTGACTCGTTTCACACAGTATTCCACCCGCTTGACCACTGCTACACTTCCGCTCCAAGTTTAAGTGAAGCAATAGAAGAAAATAATTTGAACGGAGCCACTGAGCTGAACAATGCATAGTATAGCTTCTTGGGGAAATGATTGTGCTGTGTCAAAACATCTTCCGTACTGCCATTATGCTGTAACAGTAATAAATTAGTTATGTTCTTTGCACATAAGTCCCCCTTCATCTTTGTGTCATCTTTGCCAAATGATCATCTGACTAAATGACTTGCCTTGATGTATATACTCTATTCATACAAATGTGCTACATTGAAAATAGTGGACAAATATGGGTTAATAATAATTCATATTTTATAATAAATAAAACAAAAGGAAATTAGAACAAACATAGAATATATATATGTAGAGAGAGATAATACAAGCCACATGGCCTTTCAGCAGTATTTAGATAATCCTAATGACCTAATCAAACCATGTAGAACACCAATGAAGTCCTATTGATCCTACGCAATCAGTGTTTATTTAATTTCAAGCCCCAAAATGTCCACAGTCTCAGTACCTATTTGGTCGTCCATTTCCTCTGAGCTCCGGTTGGCTTCCTCGTTTTGGTCAATTGGACCGGAGAAGCTTTGATTGGCTGTTATGGGGAACTCATGGCTTAACAATGACGTTGTTGAAGACGTTACCGAGACTGGTACAGGTACTGCATGAGAAGAAACCTGTATTGAGACATGAGAGGGCGACAGCACAGCATGTGTTCATTGTAGCCACTGAAATACAGCACAGTATGTGTTCATTGTAGTGAATCATTCATCGGTTCACTAGCCAGTGAATCACAGCATAGGTCCATGGTAGCCAGTGAAGTTGATCTTACGGGTCAATTCCACTCCATCACTCTCTTCTCCAGTTAGACCAGAATGAACCAATAACTACATGCTCAAATAGGTTTCAAATACAATCTGAATGGTATAAGTTGTAGAGGTTTATCCATACCACTATGGGATGTTCATATTGCCCCGGAGCACTGGAACCAGGCTGAACCGGTACATCTCCTCCGGCCACACGCAAAAATATCTCCATATGGCCCACCTCAATCAAACACTCATGTTAGGGCGGGGAACAATATACATTTACAATACCATCTTGTGTTTCCCTCCTAGTTGATCATATACCAACCTATTTCTGGTATCAAATCAATTATATTGATTTGACAATGTTAAGGGTAGGGTTCTGCCAAATCTGCCATTAATATGTTGTTAGCTGTGGCTACCTACCTGTGGCACAGAGTCGAGGTCGACTTGATGTTTGGCCGGTGTAACTGGAAGGCTGCGAACCGGAACCTTCCAATAGCCCCTGTGGAGCTGAAAACAAGGTAGGTAAAGTGCTATGTATGGATACTGCCATATACATTTAAGTTTAATCCCTTTACTTATTCATTGGGAGAAACATAGGAATAACATCACATTCTGCAGTCTTGTCTTTAGCGGCAGCTATGCTGGAAGATAAAGTGTTCTGCCCGTGTTTCGGATGTAGTGTGTCCTGGGATCATGGGAGTACCTGGCTGTTTAGGTCAAAGAGCTCCAGCCGTGCCCAGCCCAGAGACATCGTCTCCTGCCTCCTGGGACCCTGGCACCCCTCTGGCCCGTGGACCTCCAGCACCAGGCACAGTCCGGGGTACGGGCAGAGTCTGGAACAGAGGAGGGGAGAGTCCGTACAGGTTCTCACAGGATGGGAAGCACGACAGCAAACCACCTTAAACATAGATAAATCTGAAAAGTAGGAGAATAAATCTATAAACTCATGTTTTAATTTGCTATTGTGTGCCAATGTTCAATCCTAGAGTGGAACCCATATTAAAGATCAGTAACACTCATTCCCTTTTTTGGCCAAGATGCCCATTGATTGTAATTATTATATTTCAATCTATGCATTATATATCATTTATTTTAATTCAACCAGGAGTAAAAAAAAAAAAAAAAAAGTTACTTCAGGTAAAATAATGCACAAAAATAGAACATCTCTAATACGAAAAGTATTAACATTTAAAGTACAGTCCATGGAACTAAATGACAAGTGTACTTTCCTGGGTAACGGCTGTTTGACCAGCAGGGGGGCGTAGCCTCCTGGGGGCAGTTGTTGGGAAAAGGGCATTTCTACCCCCGGTTGACACAGGACGCAGGGCAGGGGGGCCGGCAGCCCCACCTGCTGCTCCCCCAGGTAGAGAGACGACACCAGGCGAAGCATGCTCAGCCTCGCATCAATACCAACCACCATGTCGTAGAAAATGGCTAACTCCACCCTGCAACGAAGCCAAACCATCACATCGTCAGAGAATGACGATTTTAACACAAAGTAAAACAATAAACACTCCCGGTACAGTGTGTCTATGGATGACCAGCTCCACCGTTCTGCTGCCTAGTTCTTCTAACAGAGACGACCGACTGTAGACTGTCAACAAGGTCGTCAACGTCGAAAAGTTAACTAGCATCTGTAGCGTAGTCCACACAAAATGTACGCATGTTGTTATGACCTCAGAATGTCTGTAAATGGTGATAATGAGTGTGACGCTGGGCGAGGGTTCAGTCAACGAACCGCGGGTCACGGCGGTCCGTCCCCGGAACGTCCCCGGGGGCGGAGTCACATCCTTCCACTCCGGAGCGCGTCCACCTCACCTGGCATTATGCAGGAGAAAATATGCGTAAAAATTAAAAAAAATATTAATCAAATCGTGTATGTTTATATGTTGTGCGCCAACAGCAAGGTCTCTCTATTTATATAATTGTGTAGGATTGTGTAATAAAATGAATTCATATTGTGTGATTCAATTCAATATACAATAAAATTGTGAGTGAAAAAGTGCACAACGACGCAAAATGAATGTGTGTGTGTGAACCAGGAGAGCTAGGACCAGGGCATGAGCAGGAGTACTCACCAGGGGGTTTGGTGCCTGCTGGGCGGGGTGAACCGGGGGAGGTGGGCGCTGTGATGGTGGTGGGGGGGGTGGAGGGGCCTGTCTGCACGTCCTGGCCACGCCCCTGCGCCTCTCTCTGATCTCCCGGCGAAGAGCCTCCATCTCTGCCTTGATGTCCACCATGCAGTAGAGCTGGTCCTGCTGAAGCTCCGCCTCCACCAGAGAGAGAGAGGAGGAGCCTGCATGGACACACCCACCACACAGAGGACGCTCTCAGCGACGCCAGACATGTGAACAAAGAGACAGCAGATCAGAGCTGAAAAGCAAAAGTGAATGAAGGTGTTCCTAAACTCTCCAACCAGGAGACCTGGTTGGAGAGCTTCGGAACACCTTCATTCACTTTTGCTTTTCAGCTCTGATCTGGTGTCTCTTTGTCAAACTAGGCGTCATGTGTCTGTGTGTGGCCTCTCACATCTAACCCTCTACATTGATCACTTCACTCCCTGTCCTTGTGTGTCCAACATCTCTGATTGTCCTCACTCACCTAGATGTTTTCACCTGTCCCTCATGACCTCTTCCCTCCTCGTGTATTTAGGCAGCGGAATTCCCTTCCTCTGCACCAGCTCGTTGTTGTTCTTTGTATCAAGTGTCCCAATATTTCAGATTCTTACGGTTCCAGGTTTTTATTACTTTCTCCCTGGACTTTTCCCCCATTGATTGGTTAATCAATGTTTGATTTTGATCTCAAGATTCTTGATTTCAAGAATGAAGACAATTTGGATAATCTATGACTAGATTTGGATGGAACTGATTTGTAAAACCAGATCATGCCCCACTATATAAAAAACGAAGGATTCAAATGTATAATTATATATTGACTGTCGGTGAAGGGCCACGCCACCTTGGTCTCCATAGGGCCGGGCTGCTTGGATCTGAAGGATCTCGTGCTCCAGCCTCCGGTTCTCGGCCTCCAGGGCCAGCAGCTCCCGGTTCGGACCCCGGCGATAGGGCCTGACCTCTGGGCAGAGAGTACAGGACAAGGCCTCTCAGGTCCAGAGTCACACTTCGTCTGGACGGAGCCGGTCCACCGCCGGACACGCAGGGACACGGCACCTTCTGTTTGCAGCCCTTCTATTGGGGGATCTTTAAGTGGAAGTGATATTCAAATGATACTAACAAAAACTAAGGAAAAAAATTCTATCCTGAGTAATCTAATATCAGTCATAAATTAAACATGGTAAATTAAATACTTATCACATTCTAAATATAAAAATCTGATAAGTTGATCATTCATAAATGACCCGTCTGGAATGAAAGTACCTTAACTTGGAAACCTTGGAAACCCAGCAACCATTGTTTCCCTACTAGCATAACAGTTAAGTCAAGAAGGTGAGGAACATCCATCCACATCAGATGTTCATGAGGACCAATCTCATCAATCCTTCCTCTCTGTGTGGACCTGAAGGACTCACTCTTCCTCCTCCCCTTGGCCTCGGCCTCGGCCTCTAGGGGAGCCTGCTCCAACCACTGGGCCTCTCGCTGGAGGTCCATCATCTGGGCCAGAAGGCCCGGGTCCAACCCCCCAGACTGCACATAGGCCGCCTGCATCTCCCTGAGGTGCACAGTGAAGCCTCATTCCACCAATCACACTCACAGGAGCCAGGTATGATCGGTTGAAGCCCAATAACTTGAATTGAATAACAAATGTTAGTTTGATTCTTGATGATGATTGTGTCCGGAGCCCCTTACCTTATCTGGGAAGAAAGAGGTCCGTCTGTAGAAGATCTTAACAGGTCAAAGTTAAGGGAAAGGGCCCTATTTCCATCGGGACCAGGCTGGTTGGTGGCTATCGATTCAACCCTAATCAAACAAAACCTTCAAAGTTTGTACTTTCAGGATATTTTTCCTACACAATATCCCATGAATTGGTTTTCTTCTTTCGTGTGTGTGTGTGTGTGTGTGTGTGTGTGTGTGTGTGTGTGTGTGTGTGTGTGTGTGTGTGTGTGTGTGTGTGTGTGTGTGTGTGTGTGTGTGTGTGTGTGTGTGTGTGTGTGTGTGTGTGTGTGTGTGTGCGCGCTCACTGTAGTGTGTCGAGGCGACGGGTCAGTTGTCTGAGCATTTCTTCGCTCCTGTCTTCTTTGTCCTTTTGCTGAACCAGCAGATTCTCCAGGTGACTGACAGTGGTCTGCCCTGAAAGGGCACCCATCTGTTGGAAGAGCTCTGGTGGACTCAAACACACACACACACACACACACACACACACACACACACACACACACACACACACACACACACACACCAAAGACACAAAACACACAAATATACATAGAAGAGAAGGAGACACATGCACTGCACAGAGGTACTTTGGCCTAAAGTTTCTCCCCAAAACGGTTGTGTTCAGACCTCACCTTCTCTCTGGCGCTGCAGCTGCTGGTTGTGATCGTGTATCTGGGCCAGCCGGATCTTATGCAGCTCTGTCCTCTCCTCCATTAACCTGAGTCTGGTGTCCTGACCGGCTCGACCTCCTGGAACCTTACCGATACGAAAGCAAACGGAAGCATGAAGGATCGCAGACGCTTTTATTCAAAGCGGCTGACAATAAGTACATGTGTCAGAAGAAGGTGAAACAATATATCCCCGTGGGTTCAGTAAGGATGGTCATAGGATCAAGTGCCAAGCAATGATAACAATTGCTAGGTTAACCCATTCCCCGTACACAACAAAGATAGGTAGGATAAGGCAGGGTCCATAGCTACCTCGTCTGAAAGGGTTTTCAGGGGATGGTTCTCTTGTCTTCTAGGTATTTTCTCTTCTTCTACTCGGTCGGGATTGGGTGCGGCATCAACGATTCCCTGGTTATTGTTTCTCTTCTGCTGGCAAGATTTTTGACTTCTCATCTATCACAGTATAAACACACAAACATCTTCGATTGGTCACGGGTGAAATACTCACAAGTTTGGTCAAACAATATAGGCTATTTTTACGATTACCAGTAACACTTAACAATAAGAGTATATTCATTAACAATCAATTATCATTAGTTAACACAGTAATAAGCATCATTATATTGCATTAGCATGTTGGTTAGGGATGTTGTTTGGGGTTAACGCAAATCATATTAAATAATTCAGAAATCAATACCTTAACATGAACACCAGTGGTCAATCGTTACCGGACAATGATGGAACCATTAAAAGTTAGTTAATGCCTATGACTGCATTCACAAATGAATTAATGGGAAATAATATATAAATAATAAAAAAAATGATAAATTGATATATATCTTAGTAGTGTCACCCCTTTACATTACCTTGATGAGCTCTGGGGTCGTTGTTCTCTGAGGCTCAGCACCTATTCCACGGTCTGCGGCCTGAGTTTCAGGCTCCTTGCGTGCTGCTATGGGGTCTCCCGCAGCCTTCCCCACACAGAGCTGGGCCTGATGTCTCTGCAGCAGGCTCCCAGAGCTGAACACCATGCTACAGTCCGCACAGAGAAGGGCCATCCTTCTCCACACTTTTTTTCAAGGTGTCGAGTTGTCAAGAAGACAATTTGGAACAGTCCCTCTTACTCCATGTTTATTCTCCAAACTATTGCTTGAGTAGTCCCAAGAAAAGTCCATTCAAAGAGTCCAAAGAGAGAGTCTACCATAACCGGATTTAGGACTAGCTCTATAGTTTATATTGCCTAGGAAACATTGTTTGCTCGTTTTGTTTGTTTGTGGCAACTGTCACCAAGTCTAGGTCATTGTTAATGTGAGGGTGTGGAGAGCTGCACCATGAATGAACAATGAGTGTAAAAGTGTTCTTGAGTTAAACAAATCAATACAATTTCAAGATAGTATAAAATAAAACAAAATACCATAAATGTGTGTTGTTGGTTCGGACACACATCGCCATATACACAGAGTTGAGTTCTCAACTGGTTGATTCGTTATTATTCGTTCATTCATATTATTATAATTATATGGTAACAATGATTATATGGTAAAATGTCTCGTAAATTTTACAACATAGCTAAAACCGACAAATTGTTCAGGAATTTCAGTCTGACACACATTGCAATACACTATTAGGGCATTTAGCAGACGCTTTTATCCAAAGCGACTTACATCGTTTAAAGCAGAGTAGACTTCTCAAATGCGTGATTCATTATTCATTCTAATTGTATTTATTAAATTAAAGAATGATAATGATGGTTAATGTCATTGTTACCATTATAATTATATCCTACCCCATCTCATACTGAACAATGTATGCCTTGCTTGTGTAACCCCTAGCATTTCTGTCGTACTCCATCAGTGTCGATTTTAAAGAAGAACTTCACGTTTCTACATTGTATTATATGATTTAATTTATTTGTTATGGCACCCAGGACTAACACAGGCAATGGTTTACTGGAAAGTATTATAGTCCTGCACATTCCACTAAAGGTCAGACGTCAAGGATTATCCCTGATTTGTGGCGTGTCTTCCTTTAAATCATTTAATTTCCCAAGCTTCTGAATCCCTATAGGCTTATGTTGTTATAGTATCATAAAGCGAGTCATTTGCTGCTGTACTGATCTAAAGTTATTAGTATTCATAACTTATCATTATTATGAATTATAAATATTAATAATTCTTAGCTATTATTATCATGAAGTTATTATTTTCTATGTGATCAGATGAAGCTGTAGTTTTCCGAAGGGTCGATGTGAGCTTCTGGAACCTTCTCTGACACCTTCAAGGGTCCGGGCGTTCTACTGGCTTTGACCCGCTCCCTCTGAGGGGGGGAACTGGGGCTTACTAAAGAAAGAATGAAAGAAAGAAAATATATCTATACACACAGTAAGAGTTTGGTTTGATAAAGTTGTTTTTTCTACAAATGTATATTAAACCACACACTTTGAAAAGCGATTTAAAACAATACACAGTAAAAGATCAGACACTAACAAGCTGAAATCATCCAGATTAAACTAATACCAGGTCAACAGAATAATAATGTTTTGTTTTTTTCAGTGAATATATTCCCAATATTCCCCCTCTCTCTCTCTCTCTCTCTCTCTCTCTCTCTCTCTCTCTCTCTCTCTCTCTCTCTCTCTCTCTCTCTCTCTCTCTCTCTCTCTCTCTCTCTCTCTCTCTCTCTCTCTCTCTCTCTCTCTCTCTCTCTCTCTCCTCTCTCCCCCCCCCCCCCCCCCCCCCCCCCCCCCCCCCACCTGGCAGTCGGATGCACTCCCCGCGGTGCCGCTGCTCCCAGGCCTTCAGCTTGCAGCTCACGGAGCAGTACAGCACCCGGTGGCAGCGGCTGCAGGGCGTCAGGGTCACGAACGCAGAGCGGCCGCACTGGTAGCACGAGCCCAGAGGCGTCCTGGGAGAGACGCACACACAGACCTCAGAAAGGCCCCCCCGGACTGTCCGCACGCTGCACCCGGGATCACGCTCTCCCGGAGCAGAGCGTGTTAACCTCAGCTGTTACCTTTCATCAAGAATCATAGGAGTCATTATTTTTCAGATGACACGTGTCTCCTAGCGCCTGTTGGATCGCCTGCCGTGTATCGAATGACCTCTACGTCACGATTAAATCTATAAATGTGGGTAAATTATTTAAATATAATTTAGTAGCAACTAGTTGTGAGGTTGCAGACGTCAACCAACTGACTAACTGACAAACTACATCTAGAAAACATGGATCTATTAAAGAATGCAAACGCAGTCATTTAAATCCCCCTCATCCACAAACCACCGAAGCCATTCGCTACACTATTTTACGCTTAGATTAAAAAGTGTGTGAAAGGCTCGTCTTCACTAGGCTCGTCTTCACTAGGCTCGTCTTCACTAGGCTCGTCTTCACTAGGCTCGTCTTCACTAGGCTCGTCTTCACTAGGCTCGACTTCACTAGGCTCGTCTTCACTAGGCTTGCATGAGGCGGCTCTGAGAGCGCACACTTACATGCGACATACGTAATGCCCCGTCATGTTGATGTATGCCTCACATACAATGCGTGTGCCCCAACAGGCAGGGGGGGTTCTCTAAGTAGAACCACATCCCTCACACACAATGTGCCCTGGCCGCAGTAACGGTCTACTTTATATGACGGGGGTCCGCCTTCCTGTTGGATGATAACCCAACGCAGAGACCACGGTGTTGCTGTGTGAGAGGGGACGGGCTCACCTGGTCCTCCTCTCTCTGCCGTCGGCCCTCGTTCTGCTCTGCCACGATGCCTTGCTCTCCGCGCGGTCAGCGGGTCCACCACTAGGAGACGGGAGAGGGGCAGTGAGGGGGAGATATAGAAGAGCACAATGGGTAAAGAAATAAACAGTAATATATAAAGGACAAATCAAATGAATCAACGCATTCATAAGCATTATTGTGTAGCATTAGCCTAGGGTTAGGGGTAGTTGGTTGGAGTTTGCATTGTAGTTCAGTTGTTGTTGGTTAAAGGGACTATGGCTTGAGATCCTGCGTTCACACCAAAAGATGCATTTGCTGCCCGAACGCGTTGCCGCCGAAGTTTTGCGGCGCCGCAAATCAAGTTTTGCAGCGCGGCAAAAGTTTTGCTGCGCCGCAGTTTTGTTGCGCGGCAAGTTTTGCCCGCGGTGCTTCTGAATTCATTCACAACCATGGCCGACATTACGAGCATTGCATGTCTTTACCTGTTGTGGAAGAGGGAGAGACGTTGGAATGCCCGTCGTTTATGGGTTCATGAGACCATTCAGAGCCGTACAGAGCTCGGTGAATTTCACCGTCTTCTGCAGGAGCTCCGTCTGGATGACGACCGCTTCCAGCGCTATTTGAGGTTGACTCCAGCCCAGTTTGATGACCTGCTAGCTAGGATCGGTGCTGCTAGGATCTCTCGGTTTGACATTTATACTTATATATATATATATATATATGTATTGGACACTTATAACTGGCCACGGTGGTGTTGAAGATCACCGGGAATGCGGAGACTGCAATTATTATCTTCTCCTCCATTTTAGCGCTTTGATCTGGATCAGGTAGTGAACTCAAAGTCACTCCAAGGGAGTAACACTGATTGGCTGTTACGGCATGTCACTCAGTGGCAACGCCTCAGTGGCAACGCTGTTGAACGCTGATTGGCTGTCATCACGCGTTTGCTGCCGAAAAGTTGAAATATTTCAACTCGAGCAGCATTTGACGCGCCGCAAAATACGTGAACGCGCCCGCCGCCCGTGCCCGGCAGCGGGCACGGGCATGCTGCGCTGCAAATCAGATTTTGACGCGCCGCAAATCAAATTTAGCTGCCCGTTTTCTCGGCAGCAAATGCTGCGGCAGCAAAGCAGCAACGCGTCTCTACATTCACTTTGAATGGGATCGTGCCGCGCGTCAACTTTTTGCATCTTTTGGTGTGAACGCAGGCTATTGTACTCATTTTGTGCAGTGGGCAGTCTGCTACACAGTTTTGATTTTAAACATCCCTGCCTCCAGGAGCAGAGGAAAGTGAACACAGATTTGGGCTCGTCTGCCTTCACACTTTGGATGGAAACGTTAATTCAAGTTAATTAGGGTTAACCCTAACCCTAATTAATAACCTATCAATTAATTAATACCTTGACACGTGAAACATGAACACTATCAGAAAACATTATCACCCTAAGTAAATGATGAGTAGACCATAAGTTCAAATGTATCATTCACGCTTAATACTGTATTAAATAATTGTACTTAATGGTTAATTGATGTACCTTTATTGTAAAGTTTTACCATTAACCGCTGTAAACCTGCACAAGTGCCAGCCTGTGATATTTTTGACAAATCTTTGAAAATCTTTCATCATTCATGTTTGCGTGTGCGATATACTTTTCTGTTTCACGGTCGGACACCGGAGACTCAGGTCTGGCTGTCTCCTTGGCAACGGTCGCCCTGGGGCCACGCCCCTGTGGCGTATTGGCTCCTCCTCCTTTATACACAAACTTCTCTTTGTTGTTGGCACCTATCATAAAAACAGCTCATCAGAATCCCACCGAAGCACATCCAGACTATCAAATTAGGCTATCATATACATCCCAAACACAAACACGCATCCCAACACACAAACACACAAACTCACATCCCAACACACAAACATACACACAAACTCACATCCTAACACACAAACACACACAGAAACACACATCTCAACACACAAACTCAGATCCCAACACACAAACTCAAATCCCAACACACAAACACACATCCAAACACACATTCAAACACACCAAGACACATCCAAACACACTTCCCAACACACAAACACACATCCAAACACACCAAGACACATCCAAACACACATCCAAACACACATCCAAACACACATCCCAACACACATCCCAACTCACAAACTCACATCCAAACACATGCAGGCAAGAACCAGTCCCAAGAGCCCCCACACTGCCCTCCACCTCCTGGGGTATGGCTCTATGTACTGACCGGCAGGCGGGGCGCGCTCCCCGGCCCCCCCGCGCCCGGCGGTCTGCCGCAGCAGGGCGGCCATCAGCCTCAGCAGCTGGCCGCGGGCCTCGTGGACGGCCCTCTCGCGCTGGCTCAGGGCGTGGTAGGAGGTGTGGGCGACACGCTGGTCCTGGTCAGGGCCGCGCCACACCGAGAGAAGGCTGTCTGGTTATGTGTGCGCGCGTGTGTGTTTATATATGTGTGTGTTTATATGTGCGTGTGTGTGTGTTTATATATGTGTGTGTTTATATGTGTGTTTGTGTATAGATGTATGTGTGTGTGTTTGTTTATATGTGTGTTAATATATATGTGTGTTTATATACTGTATATGTGTGTGTGTGTGTGTGTGTGTGTGTGTGTGTGTGTGTCTGTGTGTCTGTGTGTCTGTGTCTGTGTGTGTGTGTGTGTGTGTGTGTGTGTCTGTGTGTGTGTCTGTGTGTCTGTGTGTCTGTGTGTGTGTGTGTGTGTGTGTGTGTCTGTGTGTGTGTGTGTGTGTGTGTGTGTGTGTGTGTGTGTGTGTGTGTGTGTGTGTGTGTGTGTGTGTCTGTGTGTCTGTGTGTGTGTGTGTGTCTGTGTCTGTGTCTGTGTGTCTGTGTGTGTGTGTGTCTGTGTCTGTGTGTCTGTGTGTGTGTGTGTCTGTGTGTCTGTGTGTGTGTGTGTGTCTGTGTGTCTGTGTGTGTGTGTGTGTGTCTGTGTGTGTGTGTGTGTGTGTCTGTCTGTGTGTCGTGCGTGCGTTACCTGGTTGAAGGTATAGTGTGCGTAGTCGATAGCTGTCCCGAAGGCTCTCTTCTGGCCTTCCCCGACCAACACGGGCATCCTGATGTCTGCCCCCGCCTTGTCTAACATATCCAACTGCAAGGAACAAATACAGAGTGGTCACAGCATGCTTGCCCCCCCCTGTGGTTGTTGTGGGTACATACCATCTTAGCCCTGTCGTGGGGGTGTCCAGTGGAGTCGTAGTCGATGTTGGTGAGGGCACACAGCGCACTGCCCACCCCTCGGCCCAGTGGAAGATTAGGGTCGGCCCCCCCCTTCAACAACAGCTCCACTGCCTAGACAGGGGGGCAAGGGAGGGGGGCATTCAGTTAGTATGGTGAACTATAACTATTACACAATAGGGATATCAAACTAAACCACCCCTCAATCTGTCCTCAACATGTCCTTTCCTACCGCGTCGTTTAACTCATCAGCCTTTACTATCAAACACATCCTGTCCCAGTGGTCAATCCGCGTTAGTGTGAGCGTGCGCCGTGCGTCGTCACCATGTCGTTGCCGCTAGCGATGGCCAGGGAGAGCGGGGAGTGGCCGCTCCACAGGAGGTTGATTCTGGCCCTCCGGGAGAGCAGCAGCGACACCACCTCGCTGGCATTCTGCACGCACGCACGCACGCACGCACACGCACACGCACGCACGCACACGCACACACACACACACACACACACACACACACACACACACACACACACACACACAAATCGCTCGTCAATTCCAAAGCGTTGCAAGATATCGGCTCCAAATCCCACATGGGAGATAAACACAGCGCGACTGTTTTTCTCTGGGCGGTGAACGGGTGGAACACCCACGCTGTGGTCGGTGTCCCTCTGGCAGGCCAGGTGCAGGGCGGTCCGACCCCCTTCTGGGGGGGCCCCGGGGAAGCCGTCCTCGGGGTCGGGGCCCCAGGATGGGGGGGCCAGGGTCTTGTTCCCGAGAGCCGCTTGTGTCTCGGTCCTGGTCTGTGCAGCAATATCAAACAGGAGCTCCCAGAATTATATACAAATATTTATAATTGGCGTATATAATCTAATTAGCAGCCTTTTATTAAATTATAATATAATACCAAACCCCCTCCCTAGGAGCTTTACCCAGGGACTAGGAACCTTTGGAGGTACTCGTGTAACATTTATTCTAACCCCCTAAAGGCTCGGGGGAGTACTTAACAGAAGTACATGGACTTTGGGGAGGGGCTTGTAACGCTGAACATCTCTGATTGGTCGAGTACAAAAAAAGATTGTTCAGCCATTTCAACTCTGCAGCAGCAGAGTGACAGACTATAGGCCGCGGGGAAACGGCTGACAACAAGGAAACGATTAGTCCCTGGAGATGGAGTCGCTGGCCTCAAGGCTGCGGGTCATTGCGGTGGAACCGCGGCTCAACAAGCACCTTATCCAGATGATAGACGTCCTCCTGGTCTAGTGCCTGGGCATCAGCGTCAGCCATGGCGTGTAGGAGCAGCTCTGTTATGCTGGGGCCCTCAGGGCCCGACAAGCCTGCAGCGACGTGAAGGGGATATAGGCCCTTCCACTGCAAACGCACACACACACACACACCTGACTCCTCAGTGGGATTACGCAGTGATTGTTCAGTGCACAAGAAATACTGGTCTCCAGAGGGGTGTGTCCTCACCTCAGAGGGGAGGGGTTACCTCACCTCAGAGGGGAGGGCGTGTCCTCACCTCAGAGGGGTGTGTCCTCACCTCAGAGGGGCGTGTCCTCCCCTCAGAGGGGCGTGTCCTCACCTCAGAGGGGCGTGTCCTCACCTCAGAGGGGCGTGTCCTCACCTCAGAGGGGAATGGTGTGTCCTCACCTCAGAGGGGAGGGGTGTGTCCTCACCTCAGAGGGGTGTGTCCTACCCTCAGAGGGGCGTGTCCTCACCTCAGCGGGGAGGGGCCTGTCGGTCTGCGCTCCACGCTGCAGCAGAGCCCGGACCGCCTCTACGTGCGCCGCCTTGATGGCGAGGAACAGAACGGGCATGGGCAGCCTGGAGGCGTTGGGGTCGGACCCCCTCTGCAGCAGCAGGCTCAGGGTGCTCCAGCGAGCGCGGTGCCTGCAGACACACGCACAACGGTGACCCTCACGCTGCATGGAGGTCTGTAAGAGTTTAGTTATCTTTTTTATCTGCGCGAGTTGTTTCGCAAAAGGTATTGACGTCTGTTTAGTGTCACGTCTAAAGTCGAGGGTTGGGAACGAGGGTTCCAGATGACCTCGATGGTTCCTAATCGGCAGAAAGCAGAGAGCAGAGAGAAGTCCCTCACTCCGTCTTCATGGCGGCCATCCTGCGGAGGGTCTCGTGGCTGTGGGTCCGAGGGGGGACTCCGATGCGGCTCAGCGCTTCGGCC
>NC_082393.1:25740852-25863352 GCF_031168955.1 Gadus macrocephalus
TGCCGAGAACGTACGCTTGTTGGTATTATAAGGCGATTTATGTGTGGTGCTGGATCTCGGTGTGATGGTGAAGGGTTCTTCCCTCACTGAAAGTGAGAGTGGGCCATGGAGTGTGAGCACGCCTCTATAGAGCCATTGGAGGGCGACCACCTGTGGTGTTCTGTCACTTGACCCTCTTCCTCCTGTCACCGAGAAGGATGTGGCCTTTGTTTGGATCCATTTCAGTACGTCCTGGCATTGGAACTGCAGACATGCGATGTTCACCACTCTACATGAAAAATGAGTGCTATGTATATTTGGGGAACAGAGGATCAAGGAGAGCACATGTGTGGAACAAAGGACGCTTTAACATGTCCCATATAAACCTGGGGACATAGGAATATCCCCATTTTCCTGCCTCATGCAAATGAAATGACTTACGACATTGTTTCGTATATAATTTAATGAGATACACATTGTTGAATTAAATTGAAGCATTCTTCCTCCATTCGGCCTGCGTTCCTTCCATTCAACACACCTTCGATATAAAACACGACTTTACCCTGCCAACAGCACCATCGCATCATCCTCAGTAATTTATAGGAATTCCTTTTTAAACACTTCATTAGTTGTATTAGCGGTTTGTCAGCGGTTCAATTATTAAAGAAAAGTAAATAATCTACGATCATTTCTAGAGACAAAATGATCGCGATAGTAATATAATCTGATTCGTTTTATAAACATTAAAGGTCTAGCAGGGTGTTGCTACGTATCAGTGCTCACTTATGTACATTAGCTCAGGGCTGCAGCGTCTCAGAGGTCCGCTGTCACAGAACATCTGGAACATCTGAACACTTCTGCAGGCACGAACAGAGAGGCGGCGCCGGCGGCTGGACGCTCTCCTCAGGCGTGGTTCTCACAGATGGTGAAGGTCTCCGTGGGCCCCTTGCTGAGGGCCTTGATGTCCTCCAGCAGGGCGGTGGGGGTCAGGATGTGGGAGGAGCCTGGGGTCACCGTGAGCCAAAGGAACACAGTTTAGCATCCCATCACCCAATGCATATCACATGTACAGCCGGAGGAACTACTAAGGTATGTTTGGTGAAACACGCACACTGGAACGCTGAGGCAAATTCCTATTATGTTGGCATGAATGGCAATAAATGATTCTGATTGGTGCACATGCTTTTGGAGCCTTTTGTCACTTTGATGACCATACTCTTTTTTTCGGACGGATTACAGAAGAATCATTCAAATAATGAAAAAGTTATGTTTAGATAAATCGAGCACGTCTGGAGAAAACATGTATTTCCGAACAAATCCATATAGAAAGGAAAGATTCCAGATATGAACCGAGAACACGAGTCCAGGACTCCCCCGGCTCTCTCTACAGCCCAGGCCTGCACCGAGAGAGTTCAGTGAGGTTGTCCCCACGAGGAGGCCGAACCCGGAGGAGGAGTCCGCCATAGAGCGGGGTGTGGTGGCCGGCGGTGCGCTCTGCTCACCGATGATGACCTGGCAGGACTTGACGGCCTGGCTGACCTGGTAGGCACAGCGGGTCTCCGAGTAGCACACGCCGCCGATGACGAAGACGATGAGGCGCGCCCCGCCTCGCCTGTCGTCCAGGGTGCTGGCCTTCTGCTTCTGACGGGCGCTGCCGACGTCACGGAGCGGAACGGGGGGGTGGGATAGATAAAGACGTTTTTAAACACGACGTCTACATCCTAATGTTTTCTACAAACTTTTCTTCTATTGTTTACATTTTGTACCATCTAAAGCCACAGCAACAGATCATGTAATGGTTGCTTATATTGTGTGTAGTATTTCTGATATTTTTTGTAATTTGAGTCAGACGTTCCTCTGCGAGGCCCCAATCTTGTCATTGGTCCTGAATATTTACTGCCATGACTGGTGATTCAACATCGATGTTAGGGGTCTGATAACCAACGGTTGGTAGAGTGTGTTTTCATGCAGGGGGGGATCGAGTATATCGGATGATTTCGACAATTTAGAAAGCACAACTAATCAGGTGGAGTGCTAAGATTTGAGTATTTTGCTATAATTTGAGTAGCCTGGTCCTACCAGACGCTCGTACTTCATTTCATTTGTACAGAGAGTCTGGACCTACTCAATTGACAAACGTCAACTCACTTGAAGGCAGGTGCCTGTTGAAGTTTAAAACTATTGGATCTGCCCAGTGCCACTCTGGATCTGCCATAACCAATCGCTAACGTTTGGCCGGGATTCACGTTGCGCGCAGGCTGTAAACAAACCAAACACCGTGCGTGAAGATGTCTGTCAACGAGAGCTGACTTTAACGTCATGGATCTCAGCCATCTCAGCCTCCGTTTGCTTATTTGGGTGCAGAAAATTTAGACTGAGAAAACCCACTAACATACCACAGACCCAGACCTAGCACTGAAGGGAAATCCAAATTGAGCGGAAGTACTTAGGCGGGCGGATCCAGGCTATCATTTGAGTGCAATTTGGTAGGAATGCTATAGCCATCAGCCAGCCATAAGCGAGTCAAACATCTCTCGTCATCTCTTATGGTGCATTGCCCGCCTGACTCTGTACTCTGAGTCAATCCACACAGTGTGAACCCACCTGACTGCCCCAGATCCATTCCAGGCGGCAGGACACTCCGACTGGTGTGGCCATTCTTTGGTGTCCAGCTTGTTCTCTACAGCGTCCTGGACACAACACACAGCACCATTTGTTAACCGCTGTGTGAGACAAATCCCCTCACGTCACTGATATTGCATCCATCGTTTATGACATCCATCCACAATTTACGAATCTATTTATTGTCTTTCATAGCTTGCATGGAAACAAGGTCCCATGCCCACTTTTTAAGGATAGGCTGTACATACTGCTAGTGAACGTCAGTACATTTAAATATAAAGTTAAAGCTTCCCATGGCTGCTGAACCTTCTTGCATCCCTAATCCCCTCCGGCCCAACTGACCTCCATCACGTCCTTGATGACGGGGGTCCACCGCGAAAGGTTGTACGTCTCCTCTGGGCGCTCGCGACGGCTCGGCTTACGGGAGAACAAACTTGGCTGAAAAAAGAAAAAAAAGTTATGAAGGGCACATGGAGTCAGCGGAGTGAAGCTGGGCTCTGTGGTGAGAACGGCCCTTTCTTACCGCCGAGATGATGTTGACCCCCAGCTCCTTCCAGTTCAAGATGAACTCCCTCTCATGCTCTATCTTCACATTCTGGATGAGTTTGTTCAGGTTCTCTTCTGTTGTTCCTGTCAACGATACACGCATAAAAAAAATTCTGATACCGCATGGCTTCCAGCAGCTTTGGGAAACATGAACATAAAATAGTAATGGAGCACTAGTTCAACAAAGGAATGCATGGAGCAGCAGAAAATGGGAAAATTAAGTCAAACATGTGCCATAAACCAAGCGTCTTTTTACAGATCAGTTTATCAATAAACAAAATCAAAGTGTGACCTGGAGCTAAAAAGGTAGCCGACAGCTTAGCTCAGGAACAATACTATACATTGTTTTATTCCAATACTATACAATGATGTATTCCCTTTTTGCTAATTAAAGCAAAATGAAATGGTTAATTAATTTTGGGGTCACTTTGTTCTAACCAATAGTATTTGCAGACGTGCAGATTTTTGCCCTAAATCTTGCCTGAATCTTGCCCTAAAGAACGGAGTGAGTGGGAGAGGCTCACCGCTGAGGCTGAAGTGAGTGTGAGAGGCTCACCGCTGAGGCTGAAGTGAGTGGGAGAGGCTCACCGCTGAGGCTGAAGTGAGTGGGAGAGGCTCACCGCTGAGGCTGAAGATGTAGAGCAGCACGGCCCGGATCTTGTCGTGCGTGCTGTGGTTGTGCAGCAGGACGGGCAGCAGGGTCCTCATGGGGTCCTTCACCTTCACGCCCTCCACGTCAGAACCCACCGCCAGGTCCTGCATGCGAACACACACACACACACACACACACACACACACACACACACACACACACACACACACACACACACACACACACACACACACACACACACACACACACACACACACACACACACACACACACACACCTGGATCAGCCCGAGCTGAGATCCACAGGCCCCTAGGGCCACACAGGCTCCTGGCAAGAGACCGGACCACACCCACATCCCAACACAGCCGCACTATCTCTAGCCTGGCACGCACGCACGCACGCACACACAAGTCACACACCTATTCTTTTGTTGATGGGACAGGACCACGTGACGTCCGCAGAGATGGTATATCACAGTGTGGGTGTTTGGAGGACAGAGACAAACCTGTTCGGCTTTGCAGAGTTTCTCCACGCTCTTCTGGTATTGGTTCATGCAGTCCTCAGCCAGGTGCAGATGGACCGTTTTCTGCAGTACAGACAACAGTGATCTCAGACTGAAGGAATGGAATCCTCATCACCCCCTAGGGCCTAGGGCTATGCCATCAACCTGGTGGTTAATGTTTCCTGTAGATCTCTAGTCAAATCTAAAAAGATTCATGACCCAGAGTTGAAATGATTAATAAAACTCGCATTGGCAATTTAGTTACTTACACAGAGAAAACAGAAAACACATTGATGATGTCATACCTGAGCCATTTGTTTACGGAAGGTGGGCATCTTCTTCATCAGTTGTGATAAACCGCTTATTGTGATCTGAGAAGAAAAAATAAAATCCACTAAAATCCAAATAATAATTCAGGTAGAAACAAGATATGGAGTTTGGAAAATATAGACAGATGGATACTTCTATCTCCATGTAAGAAAAATAATATATATTGTATATGATGCGACGATCAGACGATAATGGGACGAATCAGCGTCAACCATGCAAATTCTTATTCGCGGGCATCCCTTAACATGGCATTGACATTTTACCTTGTCATCCGGCTGTTTCTTGCTGGCAGAGATCTCTTTTACCAGCTTTGGGATTTGTCTATGATGAAAAAAAAACTGAAGCTTTTATATATGGAACAGTCAACAACATTTCAGTCTTTGCCTGCTTTATGTATTCATCAATTATGAAATGACGGCTATTGAGTTGATTTGATGGCTTTATATGCATGTTATTATAGCCACTGTATTTCAGGCTCATGATATTGCCTTTCCATTCCCCTTTGCGTTTCCAATAGACAGAACAGAAAAACATGCTTAAAAACCCCTATGGTGGAACTCACTCTGTGACCTCGGCGATGTGCCCGTGCCTCAGTTTGACCCACAGCATGTCATCCTCGTTCAGCAGAGCCTCCTTCTCCGAGCCGTCTTTAGACTTGTACCTGGACGAGGAAGAAATGCAAGAGGAAAGCAGCGGTGCCTGCTTTAACGGGGTGGCGAGAGGAAGGGGTTTCTCTGGATTTTAATGAACAGAATCTGCTCTTCTGCAGCATGAACAGATGTAATGTAGCGATCGAAGTGGTAGCCATTTCCTACTTGTAGGTCTCATTTTGAATGTCAATGAGATCGTAGGCCATGGCCTGGTAGGTGAGCTCGTGGAGGATGGGACTGACGGGGTCGAAGCCTCGCTCCACTATCAGCACCTGGGCTTGGGTCTTCTCCTGCTGCAGTCAAAGAGATATACAGGCCAAAGTCACCATGATTACTGAGCAGGAAGGATGTCCAGGTGGACATCAATGCAAGAAGTATCTTACATTTGGTAGAGAGATGGCCGATATTGTGCTAACTTGATAGAATAGAAGCTACCTCTAGCTTGCACATTGAGGATAAATTAAGTTGCCCACTTCTTTCCACGTCACGTATTAATAAAACGTGTGCCTGGCTTACCTGCTAAAACCTGAGGGCAATAGCTGCGAGTGCTTCCTGTAGGCCCATTCCAATTTATATCCTAAACATTCTGAAAGTAATAGAACCACAGAATCACCTTCTTCTTGCCAGGTTCCTCCAGCTCATAGTGCGCGGCCAGCTTGTTGTCCACTAACTCTGCCAAGGCCTTAGTGTTCTCCATGTTGCTTTCCCTGACAACAACAAAAAGATCTTAATGACAATCAACAGAAAACATTAAGATTGATGCTTCACAAGTTTCAGAAATATGTTCGAAGCTATGTACTACAGTGATTCTATCAAGTAAAGAGAAGGGCACAAACAGCCATTAACAATAGATTTGTTAGAAATTCATTGTTTTCAATAAATACGTGCAATAATGCTGTCGCATTTAAAAATGTAGAAAACCAAAAAAAATGATAGTTTGCTGTGGGTACTGTAACACTTCAGCCGGCAGAATGTCTCCATCTCTGGGACCTTCGAGGGGTAAAACGAGAGGGTGAGATCCTCTTCCAGCTCACTTCTTATATCGGACCCCCGGGTATTCTCCCAGTGTGGCGCACAGAGTGACGATCTGGTCTGCCATGGTCTCCAGTGTCTTCCTTTTGTCCTGACTGTGGGGACTGTAGATACTCCGGAAAGCCCCAGGATTGTCACAAGTGAACACCTTGTCAGAAAGAGGGCCGGAGTTTCACTAGATCTTATTGGAGTCCAACCAGAAAGCTAAGCTTACGGGAAATAATCTATTGAATCCTTCCTGAAAGATTCATAAAGATGTGCATGGTATTGCAAAACACAAAGCTAATTAGAAGGAAAATGCTATAACTTCCTAGTGGTTCTGAGCGGTGTGCCATTGTATTATCCGTATTTTGGTCTGGCTTTAAAATAATTTAAGAAATGTTATGGTCACACCATGTGTTATTTTTCTAAAAACACTTGTCGTTTTTCACAATGACTTTCAGTTGGGCATCGGAAAGGAGTTTTGAATATGGGTGTTGCCTTAAATCGTCTACAAACTGAAGCCAATCACTCACAAATGAAGTGACGCTATTGCTGTCTTCACTCCTTCCATTCCGGTTGAAGGTAAAAAATAGGTGATAGTCAAAAACCTTACGTGCAGATTTGTGTGGATCTGTTAAAGATTTCCTTTTTGAACATCATTATTCATTCTACGCTTTCCTTGGTCATGGCCATTGTTTATTGAATTCAGGAGAATGTGGTGTCTCTTGTTCGCTGTGAACTGAAACTCCCCTTCACTCTCACCCCCGAGTGCTAACTGCTCCTATCATTTGTTACAAGTTGGAAGAGGCTGTTAACAGGCTCGAGGCCAGACCGATATCAGCAGACAGAAACAGTATATTTATCTTCAAAATAAAAGATATAGTATCAGTCTTTATAAACACGTGCAAAAGAAAACGTAATAATGATAGGGCAAATAGGGGCCACACTTACTTGAGCTTCGTAGGGTAGAAAGGACATGTTGATTTCTTTCACCACACGAATGTACTTAGCACAGTACAGCTTCATGTTGTTGAAGAGATCATCAGGGCAATCTGTTGGATGAAAGAGTCGATATATGCTCTCAAAACAATCATTTACAAAGAATAAATATACAACAATTAATATGAATAATCGTATTAAGATTTAAACCAGCTTTTACTTACAGTCAGTGAAATATACATATGCCGCTTTATACTTTGGCTTCAGCTTGAAATCTGCAATAAATGCATCCACGCACTACAAACAAAAAGGGGTACAAGAAAGATTTAACCATAGACAAAAGACAAAAATGCTAGAATAGAAAAGATAAAAAATGTGTCCTTATAATTTGTAGAATGTAACCTTTGAGGTTGGTGACATAAAGTAGATGGCCTTCATTTCTGGAACGGGCTCTCTGCTTTTGTACAGATCCTCTACAACTGAGAGAAAAAGGTTTGTCTCATCACAATGAACAAAGAATCTGAGAAACACACCTCAAGGCAATCAGTATAAACCACTTTAGTCGATATCATTAGCAATGAGCTCGCGATTTTGGGAGTTTTACAGAAAATAAACGTATTTTTCAAAGTGCTTTGTAAAAATGGTTTTAAACTATAGATCATAATACCTCTTAAATAAAACATTTGAGAGGAATTAAAAACTGGGGTTTGGGGTTGGAGGGAGGGCTATTCTCCCGAGGCTCTGATATGAAACACTGGCCCATGTTCAAGTTCAATGAGAAACACATGCGCCTGTATTGCTTACTTGTTATTCCCTCCGCCATTAGGTCTGACATTTTGCAACATGACGACACCAGTTTGGTGGTGAAGGGGTCCAGAATCAGAATCTGTAGGAAATGGGATGGGAAAGATGGAATCATTATACTGATTCTGCGACATTCACTTTTTAAATACTTAAAAAGCTGGATTTGGTAGAATAAAGTGGCATGTGGCAGAAAAACTCAATACATATAACCGGTAGCAATAATCATAGGTCTTTGATAGATAACCGATTGTTATTGGTTGAACTGATGTATTCAGTTCAACTGATGTATTCTGCAATCTGAGACCTCACTGCTAGATGAAACCAGATTCTACACACTGGACATTTAAGCAAGGGACATTTGAGTAATAATGACATTAGTCATATTGTGATGAATGAAGATAGAACAAAATAAAAACGGGTACTCAACTACTACACTTTTGTGCGGTATAGGTTTTAGCATCCGAGCTGTCTTATGAATAAATTAGAACATAATGGGTTCACTGGCTCAGGTATTACAGACCAGGGAAGCTCGTAACGAAAGAAGTGCACTTAAAACGACGTGAACTTGAAAAGGGGAATGAACGGACAGCCGATGACGTTATAAACTTGTCGGAAAAAAAACAACAGCACCCTACCTTCCATATATCGGCCTTTCTGCAATCAGCAATGATAGTATCCTTTAGTTCTACAAGGGGAAATAGACAGTGATTCAAACGTGATGAACAAGCCACTTTGTTATCTTCAATATCATTAGATTATAAAAAAACGCTTTGGTCACACTGCGAATTGATATTAATTCAGACTGTTTGACATTAGAGGAGAATCCTGCAGCTATTTCCTCAAGAATGCGAGCAGTGATGTGTAGCCCAAGGCTATAAAGAAGGTGTCGTGCATAAAGGATATAATCATTACAATTATAATATAGAAGGACTTTTATATCGAATGCATCACTTTATAAACATGTCTTTCCGTAGCGTAAACAGAGAAACATTCGGGTGTAATCTCAATTACATTTCATGAAGTCAAAACCGGGTGATATATATATATATAAAAGATTGTTACGGATAGCATAATCAACGAAATACGGCGGCGGAAGATCATTTTAAGTATAGAACAGTCCGATAAACTTACTTTGCCAAACTATTCTCTTTAGTCCGTGCTCTGAACCAGACGCCATCTTGACTCTCCCTTCCTGTGTAGCGTCCTCCGAGTCTGACGTCATCTGAGTCTGACGTCAACGCTGTCAACAAATCAGCCAAACACGCAGTTCTTTTTAAGAGTGACGAAAAATAATTGCAGGGGTTGGCAATTATTTTTTAACGGAACCCGTAAAGGGACATGAAAAAAATAAATAAAAGGTTTCTCGTGAGCACGAGAAAGTATCTGGTGAGCACGTATGTACGCATATCACTGGCAGTGTGTGTGTGTGTGTGTGTGTGTGTGTGTGTGTGTGTGTGTGTGTGTGTGTGTGTGTGTGTGTGTGTGTGTGTGTGTGTGTGTGTGTGTGTGTGTGTGTGTGTGTGTGTGTGTGTGTGTGTGTGCGTGTGCGTGTGTGCAGGGCCGTAGCACCAAATTCTGGGCCCTGTTTACAAGAGGGACTGATGGGCCCCCCGAATTCCCCCTACCAGCCCCTTGGGCAGAATTGTTGACGGGGGGCGGCTCCTACTGCTAGGGGATAGGAGAAAATTCTACAGGCATAATTATTATTATTTATTTATTTTTCTCTCGTTATTGGACGCAAGAGAGTATATGTGCTCCAATATTGCGAGATATAAATAAAGCACATTCATTTGAATAACTTTAGCTAGATAGGTGTAATGGCGCGTTCACAATGCTTGGAATTAGGGGGAAAACCTTTTCACGACATCGGAAAGTTCTCGTGAACGACACCTCATGACGCTCTTATGATTCTACTTCCGTTCGACAATTGGGGCCAGAATTTGATAACAGAGTTGCCCAGTTGGTGACGTGTGGTTTACCGGTGACGCGCATGAACACGGCTGAACATGACAGTTTTACCCAATATAAAATAATCAACCATCATATCACATACTTTACTATTGATTGACGTTGTAACCATCTGTTGGCATCAACTTTGTGTACTGGTAAACCAGCTCTAGATAAGGGCAGCTTTTCAAACAGTGGCAATACAATATGCTTCTTGTAAATTAAAGCAAAAGGATAATAGGTGATAGGCTACAAGGAAAAAAAAACCTGCTGTGAAAAACGTTTAGATTTTCCGAACGCAGTGCCAATGGACGGTCGCTGTCGGGAACATGCATAAGTGTCAGCGTCATCACTGACGAGGTGTCTCGTTATTACCAGGGCCATGAACGCGCCTTAATCCCTGATGTGGCTATGCCCAGCACAGCTGACAGGTGTCCATCACTGAGAATGGATCTGTATCTGGACTCGTTATATTTATCAACGAACAGTTGAATGATATATGTTGCTATTCAACCACATGCTCCTGATCCACAAGCAGTTTTCACAATAAAAGCCACTCTTGCGTATTTTCGGATATTCACAAGCAGTTATTACAATAATAAGGTGATATAATAAATAGGGTTCATTTCTTGTTGACAGTGATGATGTCAAACTGGGCGGACTCGACACATACTGTATATATCTATATCTAGATAAAAATATAGATACAAATATTTATATATGAATAGAGATCTATTTTCAATTGGACGAAAGTAAAGAAACACCTACAATACAATATAGGCCATGTCACAAACATGTACAAACATGTAACCAAAATGTACTGAATTGTAATTTCTACACACACTGAAACATGGATGCATAATAAGAACACAAACGCCATTGGCCAGGTAGCTTGAAGTAGCTGTTATCTCTTGATGCCTCGATTGGATGCATCTCTAAAAGGGGAGGGGCTACCAGCAGGCAATGCAGTTATTTTAACCAACACTGACTCAAATCTGCAGAAGAAAGATAGAAGCTGAACTAGTGTCTTAAGGTCTACTTTGGGAGAAAACAGCAATTCGATTTCATATTTGGAGTAGGCTAAGTAGGCACCATGAAGGGGCTGTTATTTTTTGCCTTTTTGGGAATGACTGCAGAGGTACAGTAATTGATGGAATTATATAGCCTTCCAACATGCTAAAGAGTTAAAGAAAAAGTACTGCTATTATTTTTATGATAATTCTTTATTATTATGATTATTATTGTAAGTTTTATGGTTTAGAACCTTCCATTCACATGTTACAGCTTCATTCATATAGTTGTTAGTAGTCTATTAATAACCATTTCGTTTTAATTTATAGATAGCAGCTGGAGTAGGTACGTTGCCCATTCTTATTAAATTCAATGATTGCAATGTCAAAATAGTGCTCACAATGCAGATGTACGCATTTCTTTAAGCTAGTGTGCAGACCTTTAAACCACTCTCTCCCATCCAGGCATAACAGTGACCGTGTTCTCAGTGACGTCTAAGAACATGATTGTGAGATGGACCCGGTTCCCTGACGCCACCTCGTACAAGGTCACCGTCTCCCCCTCCAGCACACCTGACGACCCCACTGCCTTCGCTCAGTTTGGCCCCAACACGGTGATGGGTTCTGTAGGGCCTCTCTCCCCAAACATCGTCTATAAGGTGAAGTTAGAGGCCCTGGCGAACCAAGTCGTACTCAGCACCACTTTCTTAGACTCGAGGACAGGTGAGTAGGTCAATGAAGAGGCACAATTAGCCAAACATATTACTAAAGTTATGAATGAAATCCTTTTTCCAGAAGAAGAAATTTGTTTTTTTCCTCTGTTCAATCACAACCTCCATATCTTGTGACAACAAGAGCTCAGGGCATCTCTCATCCCACCCAGTACTTATTGTTGACTCAGTGAATTCATTCTCCAGTAGGAATCCTCAATAGGCCTCAATACCATTCTGCACACCACACACACACACTCCATGCGCCCTGATAACGCGTCGCCTCATCGCCACAGCTCCTCAGACGCCGGACATCGACAACGTGAAGGCGCAGGACAGCTCCACCCTGATCGTGGCGTTCACCCCGGTCGGCGGGGCCACGGGCTACCAACTGCGGGTGGAGAACGCTCAGGGCTACTTCAGCGAGGAGGCCGTGGCCTCGTCCCCCGCCCAGATCGGCTCTCTGCAGCCCTACACCACCTACTCTGTGAGCATCATGGCCATCAACAGTGCAGGACGCAGCCAGCCTTCCTCCTCCGTGGAGGCCGAGGACATGTGAGTCCTGTAGTGTCTGATCGGCGAGGAGAGCGACGTTCTCCTCGAGGCTTCGTTGTTGAATTATTTTCATGGCATTTTGGATTCACACCTTTACACCTTAACCTACTTTACACCTCTTCTCTATAGATAAAATATACTTGAAGCATATTTATAGCCTCCCCTGTTCTCAGTTTTACTACACATTCTTTATGACATATTCTCAAATGTATAGTTATATTTGACTATAGCTCAGATCTGTTTTTCATTGTTCTGCAGGGAAGAGAAGAAAAGCCTATGGGCGTTCCACTGTGTCTATCATATATCATCAGATCATATATCATATGATCATATATCTTCTTCCTGAATACGTTCTGGCCCTATTGTGATATGTTGTTGGGAACAAGTGACTTGACCTCCCTCACTATGCCCATGGGCAGAACCTGGTGTCAGTGCATTCTCAGGTCTCTGGAGTGGAAATGTACTGAGAGCCTATAGGCCGGTCTCCTGGGGCTGAATCTGTCCTGACCTCCATAACCCCCAAGCTCCCTCCGCCTCACTTCCTCTCACACACACACACACACACACACACACACACACACACACACACACACACCACACACACACACACACACACACACACACACACACACACACACACACACACACACACACAACGACATGGCCTGAGAAGGGACGGGGATCTGATGTCCTCTCGGGGACACCAACATGCCACCAGCAGTTTCACTGTATTCTCTTCTTGTCCTGGTTTCTCTGTCATCCACATCCTATTACTTCTCATCACCTTCTTTAGTTATATGCCTGGAGCTTTCCCTTGAGGATAAATGACTACATTGTTGTTTTTTTAGATATGTATAGACATTCAGACTAAAGGTATAGCTGAGCCACTAGTTACTATATCTTTGAAAATGACTTGATTTGAATGAACCAAGGCTTATTACAAAGAGCAGACTGAATGTTCTTAGCTACAATTACTATAATAAAATTATTTCCCCGCTCTCTCTCTCTCTCTCTCTCCTCTCTCTCTCTCCTCTCTCTCTCTCTCTCTCTCTCTCTCTCTCTCTCTCTCTCTCTCTCCCCTCTCTCTCTCTCCCCTCCCCCTCTCCCCCCCCCCCCCCCCCCCCCCCCTCTCTCTCTCTCTCTCTCTCTCTCTCTCTCTCTCTCTCTCTCTCTCTCTCTCTCAGTATTGCCTCCCCCCCTGGTGACCACCTCCTCCCCCACCAATGACAGCATCGTGGTCTCCTGGCTCCCTGCGGACGGCTCTGTCTCATACAGCGTTACCTCGGTCCCGGCTGAAGCGTACCCCAACACGACGCTGTTGAGTCCAAACATGACCACTGTGACCTTAACGGACCTGGACGCCGGGACCCTCCACATCATCCAGGTCTACGGCTGGGACCAGGAGGGGCGGAAGGGAGAGGCCAGCCCGTACATCAATCAAACTACACGTAAGGAGGAGGGCTAAGGGGAGGGACTAAGGGGAGTGTGTAGTGTTTGGCATCCAAGCTTGTGTGTGGACAGATCATGGGTCATTAACAAAACAGGTGTGCTCATCAGGAGCTCAGTAGAGTGAGGGAAGAGGAGAGAGAGAGAGAGAGAGAGAGAGAGAGAGAGAGAGAGAGAGAGAGAGAGAGAGAGAGAGAGAGACAGAGAGAGAGAGAGAGGATTTAGGTCGGTAAATGCTGTCTTATCGGCTTTCATTTGTTGGATACATAAAGTGGATACATTTGAATTACAATGAAACCTTTTCAAAAGTGCTTACGTGATAATACGCACCATACCTTTACAGAAATCATACTGGTTAGAAGGCAAGAAAGTAAATTAACCAGAATATGGCTTCTATGACGATTCTTATTTATCTTGCGAATAGAATCCATATTCCTCTCTGGGTCATTCCTCTTGTTTGCTCTTTGGGTTGCGTGATGTTAACGAGGACACTGAAGTACAGAATGTTCCAGACGTTGTTCTTGTTGCCCCGGCCCTAAACAGGCCCTGCCACGCCGGGCCCCTTCACCGTGACGGTGGAGCGTAGCCCTGGCCGGGCGTGGCTGAACGTCTCCTGGGAGCCGGTGTTCCAGGACCACGGAGCCGTTGAGTACACGGTGAACAGCAGCCTGGACCTCCAGTGTACCACCACCCAGCTGCACTGTATCTTAGAGCCGATAGGCTGTGCGGAAACGCACATCCTTCACCTGGTCGCGGCGAACGAGGCCGGCCCCTCCAACCCGACGGGTCCTGAGCTGTTTGGGACCTGTGAGTGACAGCGCCGCCTGACCAATCGGATGGCACATTACCTTCTGGGTCGACTGAGCTCGGGAAGTGGAGCGGGTTGACTTGTAACCAGAAGGTTGCTAGTTCAATCTCTGGCTGTTGAGTTGTGTCGAGTTGTCCATGAGCAAGGCGCTTAACCCTACCTTCTCTTGACGAGCTGGGGGTCGCCCTGCGTGGGTGACGACCCTGCGTGGCCGTCGGTGTGTGAATGAGCGTGTGAACTGTTGAAACTCGCTTTGGATAAAGCGTCGGCTAAATGCCCTAAAACTTTTTTGGTGGTTAGAAACATCCATAATCTGGGATCTGTTAAATTAACGATAAAAGCAACTATTTGATCGGTCAAATCCTAAATGATCTAAGTCTATTCATATCTAATTGATGATACATAAACTCCTTCATTGTGGTTGTGCGGCCCTTAGTTCCTTGCCCTCCACAGCCCGTAGAGGTGGAAGAGAGCGACCCGGGGAACTGCACCTTCTCCTGGGAGTCTGTGGAGCTCGCCGACGGCTACCAGGGCTTCATCAAGCGGAACAACGGCGTCGAGGACGTCTGCAACACCACGGGCCCCAGCTGCCACTTCCACTGCCCCTGTGGCTTCACCTACCGGACCTCAGTGCTCGCCTACAACCTGGCTGGGGACAGCGACCCCGGGCCCGTCCTGAACTACACCACCAGTAGGTCCCCGCGCCGGTTCCCCTTCGCCTGCTCCCCCGTCACACCGTGGTGTTGTTGTTGTTGGGTTTCTCCTTTCCTGGTCTGGGGGGGTCCTGGTCCTGGTCTGGGGGGGTCCTGGTCCTGGTCTGGGGGGGTCCTGGTCCTGGTCTGGGGGGGTCCTGGTCCTGGTCTGGGGGGGTCTTGGTCCTGGTCTGGGGGGGTCCTGGTCCTGGTCCTGGTCTGGGGGGGTCCTGGTCCTGGTCTGGGGGGGTCCTGGTCCTGGTCTGGGGGGGTCCTGGTCCTGGTCTGGGGGGGTCCTGGTCCTGGTCTGGGGGGGTCCTGGTCCTGGTCTGGGGGGGTCCTGGTCCTGGTCTGGGGGGGTCCTGGTCCTGGTCTGGGGGGGTCTCGGTCCTGGTCTGGGGGGGTCCTGGTCCTGGTCTGGGGGGGTCCTGGTCCTGGTCTGGGGGGGTCTTGATCCTGGTGCGTGGCGTGGTCTGGGGGGGCTTGGTCTCGGTCTGGGGGTCTGGGTTAGGGTTAGAGTCTGGGGGTGGGGGCTGGGTCTGGTTCTGGGGGGGTCCGGGTCTGGGTCTGGGGGGCAGCCCTTTTCGGCCTGACTCACAACGTGGTCCCGCGCCCCCACCACCTAGGGGGTTAGGTGGTGGGGGGTTACAGATCAGATCAGTAACCAGCCGCCCTGACGGTCTCACTCACACGTCACTCACCCACCACAGTGCCCTGCTGTCCCGACCATGTGACCATCACCGCGGCGACCACCGACACCTTTGAGGTCACCTGGGCGGAGTCGCGGGGGGCCGACGCGTACGAGACGCACGCGGTGGACGGCGGCGGAGTGGCGCTGGTGTGCAACGACAGCGCCCCCGTGTGCGTGCTGTCGGACGTGCGCTGCGACCGCCCCTACACCGTGACCGTCAGCCCCTGCAGCGAGGCCCGCGGCTGCAACCGCGCCTGCCCGCCGCACCCCAAGGACACACGTATGGACACACACACAACCACATTACACACATATACACAACCACACACACAACCACACACACAACCACACACACATATACACAACCACACACACACAACCACGCTTACACACATATACACAACCACACACACACACACAACCACACACACACACACACACACACACACACATATACACAACCACACACACACACACACACAACCACACACACATATACACAACCACACACACACCCGCACTTACACACATATACACAACCACACACACACACACAACCACACACACACACACACACACACACACACACACACACACACACACACACACACACACACACACACACACACACACATATACACAACCACACACACACACATAACCACACACACATATGCATAACCACACTCACACACACACACACACACAACCAAACACACATATACATGACCACACACACACACACACATAACCACACACACACATCACCACACACACATATACATAACCATAGACACAAACATAACCAGGCAGACACACACAAGTATACATAATCACACACAAATATACGTAACCACAGACACACAGACACAAAGACAAACCACATAACCATACACAAACACACAGACACAGACACAGACACAGACACAGACACACAGACACACACACACACACACACACACACACACACACACACACACACACACACACACACACACACACACACACACACACACACAGACAGACAGACAGACAGACAGACAGACAGACAGACAGACAGACAGACAGACAGACAGACACATCTAAATGACGGTGGCGGGCCAACAACCTACCAACTGCAGGGTTGCCAGATTGGCCAGGATATGCATTGATTCAGGGTGGCCCAATCTGGCCCCCCTGCCCCCCTGGTCCCAGCTCAGTGCCCCTCCCGTCCCCAGCTCCCTGCATGCCCACGGACCTGTCGCTGGCCCAGGGGAACGGCAGCAGCGTGACGGTGAGCTGGGCGGCGGAGAACCGCGACGCCAACTACACGGTGAGCGCCGTGGGGCCGCGGGGCAGCCACACCTGCTGGTCCGACGCCCGCAGCTGCGAGGTCGACGCCCTGACCTGTGGCTCCTCCTACAACTTCATCGTCGTGGCGCACAGCGCCGCGGGCCAGAGTTTACCCAGCTACTCTGTTCCCTTGGAAACAGGTGAGAGTCCGACGTTCAGAGGGCTCTGACCTATCGGACGATGACGGACAGGGACTTTGTTCCAATGAGTTTCAATAGAAAGGAATACAAAATCTGTGGTACAGGGTGGAGAGTAGTATAAATATTAATACACTAAAGGTAAGGTATGTACAGTCTGGAGAGTAGTGTATAAATACACTAAAGATTAGGTACTTACAGCATATTAATACACTTAAGGTGTGGTACTTACAGTATGGAGAGTAGTGTATAAATACACTAGAGGTGAGGTATGTACAGTATGGATAAAAGTATAAATATTAATACACTAAAGGTGTGGTACATGCAGTATGGAGAGTAGTATAAATATGAATACACTAAAGGTGTGGTACATGCAGTATGGAGAGTAGTATAAATATGAATACACTAAAGGTGTGGTACATGCAGTATGGAGAGTAGTATAAATACACTTAAGGTTAGGTACTTACAGTATATTAATACACTTAAGGTGTGGTACTTACAGTATGGAGAGTAGTATAAATATTCATATGATAAAGGTGAGGTACTTACAGTATGGGGAGTAGTATACATATTAGTACACTTAAGTTGCGGTACTTACAGTATGAAGGGTAGTATGAATACGAAGCAGGGACCATGCAGAGTCAAGGTCACCTGTGCCCAGGTGAGTCCTGAGTCTCTTCCGGAGACGGGGTGGGACTCTGCGGTCCTGACAGCGTCCACCTGTCCTCCCCAGCGCCCTGTTGCCCCGCCTCCCTGGAGGTGGACCCGGTGACCCAGGCCATGTCCAACGTCTCGTGGTCCCACGCCAGAGGGGCGGACTCCTTCGTCACCACGCTGACGTCCCCGCGGGGGCACGCCCGCTGCCACACCCAGGACTCCCACTGCCTCATGGGATGCATCACCTGTGGCACCAACTACACCGTCACCATGGAGACCTACAGCCGCTCCGGCCACATGGCCAACTGCTCCTACCAGGGCTTCTCCTCCAGTGAGTGGGAACACCGCGTCTTACCGGAACTGGTCTTACTGGAGCTGGTCCTACTCTCCACTATGATTAGGAAAAATATCAAAAAAAATAAATATAAATAGTTATATATATATATATATATCAAAAACATGAATTCATTTCCGCAGGGAATTGGTCGATTTCAATGGAGCAATGATGTGGTATTATGGTAAAGTGAGTCAGCCTTCTTTAGGAAATTATACAAAATTGTAATGATATGGACAGTAGTTGTGTCGCACCATACGTCACACCATGTCACACCACCATATGTCACACACCATATGTAAAGATAAGAGGACTAATACTCACAATTGTGTAAGTGTTCTGTTAAAATCCTGCATTTTTATAGAACAAATACATTTCTGCGCATGCCTTTTCCTTGGGCTTGTTTCAGCTCTATGTACACTGCCCCCCCCCCCCCCCCCTGTCTGTGTTAGGTGCCTGCTGTCCGTCTGGCATCAAGCTGTACCGGACGGCCGGGAACGGTCTGCGCGTGTACTGGCGCCCTTCCAGCGGCGGCCACAACTACACGGTAGAGATGACCGGCAGCACCAACTACACCTGCAGCCCGCTGCCGGGCCAGTCCAGCTGTGACCTGGAGAACATCCAGTGTGGGAACATCTATGTGCTGCTGGTGGCCCCGCTGGCCACAGACGGCACCAGGGTGGAATTCTGCCACCAGAGGCTGTACTTAGGTACTGCCTATTATAATAATAATAATAATAATAATAATAATAATAAATGAAATTTATATTGCACTTAAAATGGTACACTTCAATTTTCAATGGATGATTATTATTTCATAAAATGAATATTTTGCAAAGTATTAAACAATCTTTGATGGGATGTGCGTGCGTGTGCGTGCGTGCGTGCGTGCGTGCGTGCGTGCGTGCGTGTGTGTGTGTGTGCGTGTGTGTGTGTGTGCGCGTGTGTGTGTGTGTGTTTTATATGGTCAAATGCCGCAGAGATTCCAGTTCCATTAATCATCTGCATTCAACACTGAAATCATCTGTATAAATCAATGTTTTATTCACTCTTCATCACTGTGCTTTTGGTTTTCAGTCACTTGTTCAGGCTACAATCTAGGCATGGGTAAGTAAATCTCTTTATTCTAGCAGTATTATCAGTTGATAAATACATGTATTATTCATGTTGAATGGACAGATACAAGCTAATTTATTAAAATATAATAGCAAATATGAGCAGCTAAAATCAACAGATAAAACCTTGTTTGGTACCATTTTAGATGAATGGCTTTTAATTTGATTCACTGAACCTTTATATTTCTCATGGATGCTACATTAGAGATAGTTTGACCACAATTAAAATGTCCTATGAATTGCAATCATGTGTTTTCTTTCAGTAATATACAAAGGAAAACAATTTGTGGACTAGCACACACGGTAAGTGTCAATAAAACAGATACTTATCAGTGATTGATAAATTGCCTGTGTCTCCATGGCTATCTCCCTCTATTTGCACCGAAATGATTAATAACATTGCCCTACACCCGTAGGCATTTGAATGGTAAATGTAAATATATATATCATTGTTGACACAATGTTCTGAGGGCACTGCTCATTGATTAACCACCCAAGGCTGGTTTTGTTGTTTTGTTTTGTGAATACAGGTTCTGGGTGGTTCCGGTTGGTTCCGGAAGCAACTTACCTCCTTCTCAATGTATCCTCCCTCATCATGGACACCAATGAGGGAAACTTTTTACAACGGTGTAACTAACTAAAATAATAAAAATAGTAAATATAAGCGTTGTCACATAAGAGCGGTGTCATCATTAAAACCAAGTCTGATTGGAAGTCATTCATACTAGAATTTGATATTATAATGTGGCCAAAAAAAAAGCAAAGCCAAGCTTGTGAAAGGGAACAAAAAACATTTGTATTAAATAAAGATGCAAAAGGTGGGTTTGAACCATACCTGGCCAAAACATTTTGTCATTCTCTCTGATTGGTTAGTAATTTATCCAATAAAAAAATGTGTCCTTACCAAAGAGCATATGCAAAGTATTTAGCTTCTTTAGAACACGACTCCAATACTGACTGACTTACTTAAATACCTATGCAATATGTCATTAATGATCTCTTCTGTGTGCTCAATAGTCCACAAGATGTATGAACTAGTTTGGACTGTATCAGATTTGTACAATCGGATCTATGTCTCAATTAATAAAAAGATTGAAGCAAGGTTTTTCCAATGGCTCCACACACACACACACACACACGCACGCACGCACGCACGCACGCGCGCACACACACACACACACACACACACACACACACACACACACACACACACACACACACACACACACACACACACACACACACACACACACACACAGTTGTATGATGGAGAGATAAGCCTATTACTGAAAACCCGACTTGTGATGTCAGAGTGAAGGGCAGTCATGTCTTCTTACTTCATTGTAATGGCAAATGGCATTGGATGATGAATCCGTGACCATCAGGATTGTTGGAGCAACGTCAGGTTACTAATACGTGTTACCATAAAAGGCGTGAAAAGACGGTAATATCTTTTGTTTGTGTAGTTTTTTTTATTTTATTAATCCCAAAAGTCCGACAACATGCCCATGCCCCCGCCGTTAACTATTTATTTATTTATGTTGCTGAGTAGGCCTACAGTATTCATGACCATACTATTAAACGGAAACGGAAGAGTCTAGTATGCTGCTTATCAATTTGGCTCAATATTCGCTGTAGGCCACCCAGAAAATGAAAACTGTATTATTACTTTTGGCTGAATAATTTGTTATCTAGTTAGTGTTTAATTAGCAGGACATATGTTGGATCCATTTACTTTATTTAGTTAGACTAATTTAAATGCACGAGGAATGCCTCCATCTGGTGTTGACGAATTGTGGTGACGAAGAGCCTTATCAGGTCAGTAATTGAACAGTGAAAGCTGAGAGAGCACACCGTCTTTTACTTCTCCCGACAAAGTTCCGATACATTTGAGTGCAGAACGCCACTTTTCGATATCACAACCAACGTTTGAGTGATAGGCTATTATCGTATGTTTGGTTTATTTGTACTTTTCAGTTGACTCAATATATTTTGACGCATGTTAGAGCTTGAGATAAGTGTGGACTAGCACGTGGTAAGTAGGCCTACAACAACACATAAATAACTAAATTGCCTGTTTCTCCATAGTTCCTGGCACCACAATAACTGATAACGTTTCTATACACACCCTATGCGTTTTGAAGTGTCCACATTTACATTACATGTTGTCATAATGTTCTGAACAGCAGTTATCATATATCAACTCAACTCTTTTGTTTTGGTTTGTTTGAGGAAAACAAGTTCTGGGAGGTTCCTGTTGGTTCCAGCAACTTGCAACTTAACTCCATCCATTCAAACTCCCTGTGTTATCATGGAAACCCATCGGGCACTACTTTCAATTATGTAACTCTAGAAAAAAAAAAGAAAAAAAAATAGAATATACAATGGCGGTCACATGAGATCAATGACATGAAAAAACCGAGTCAGATCGGAAATACTTTACAATAATATGATATTAAAATTGAGTTGACAAAAACTGATACAACATTAATTTAATAATTGTCTTGGAGCTCTTACATATGCCAGAGAAAGTCCTTGTGAAAAGGACAAAGTGTTCCAACTAGATTTCCTATACAAGATTATTCTACAGATCATTCTAAATCACGTATATTTGTAGTAGGGCCGTTTATAGCAATGGCAACCTAAGCGTGGTTGGGGATCTCGCCTAGGGTCCCAGAGTTCCTGGAAACCCCACTGATAGGACCTGCACAATCAACAGCGTCAGATATGCAATAAGACAGAATTCAGAAAAAGTATACACTAGAGGGCGCCGTTTACAATTGTGTTACACAGCAATGTGCCTATTCTTTTTTTATTTGGATAGTTCACAGTAGAGAGTAATGCATTTTTTTTCTTTGCAACCACACGGACAGGGTCGAGTATCACCGGAAAAGACACTGCGTGTTTGCGAGTGGCGGCTCACTTAACCCTGTGTGTGTGTGTGTGTGTGTGTGTGTGTGTGTGTGTGTGTGTGTGTGTGTGTGTGTGTGTGTGTGGTCGGTGTATGACTCTGCAATGGGTTGGCCTCCCATTCATCTATGTAAGTATTGAGCTGTCAGCACAAAACCTTTCCCAGACGTCAGGGTATCTCCATCAAATAAAAATACATAAAATGGACCATATGCAGCTGTGTTTATGAGTGGGTGTTCCCGTGGACCTCGGCGCACTTCTCGTACAGGCGTCTCTTTCCGGAGACAGAGGGTTTTACGGGACAGAACCGATCCCTTGGCATTGTCCGACGATATTCAGATTTCAGACTTTATTGTCATTGTGCAAACAACGAAATTGGTGTTCTTCATGAGAGATACAGATTCTCATCAGAGGGTGTTCGTTATTTGATCGTCCTTTTGGACCTTATGTAGACAATGCTTACTGTTGCGCATTGAGTCTCCGTGACAGAGTATGAAGGTATTATTGTAGCAAAAGTCTTTAGCACCTGTAACTGCAGAATTTGAATGCGTACACTAAAGTCACAGTAAATTTGAAGTCGTATATATTTATTTTGCATGTGTACTCTAAAGTCACAAATGTGTAACAGTACATTTGTAGTCGTAAAAAAAATATAAATATTTTTTATACCATTGTAAACACAAAATAGGGTCTACGAGTACGCTAATCTGTGTTACAGGTGCACAAATCCTTTTGCTACAATTATTGCAGCGCAGTTGGTGCAAAACACATTCGCACACCCGTGTTTCATAATCTGAGAACATGCCCAAAAGGTGTGCATTCGTAAACCCAAATTTGAACAAATGCATCAGAAGTTGCACATCTGTGAACGCTATGTTAATTCAGCATTTTAATGAGCGAGCACAAAACCATTTTACAACTCCTCGAATCTGCTCCTGCAAGTCTCAGCTGTGGGTTTTTTTGCAGGTTGTTTTGCAACACCCCTAGGTGGTAAATGTGTAGCAAAAGTATTCGTATCCGTAGATGACAGAGCGTCCGTGAGCGGGACAAAATAGTCCCGCCCATAATTTCCTAATCCAATGAAAATCGCCGGCAGGGATGCATTTCTCAAATTACACTGGGACCCACCCCGTGCCAGCCATGGAGCTATAAAGATCGCAGCATACTCAGTACGGGATACGTTTATTTCTGGAGAAGTGAAGAGGGCGTCCTACTGAACGGAGATGGGTATCCTACATTATGTTAAATGAAATGACTTAGTTCAAGTGAATTCCCCCCAAAGTATTTCATTAACATGCCGCAAATGTCCTTGAATGTATTTTAATGGTCGCCATAACATAAATTCAGAAATGTTAATGCAATACTTTGGGGAGAATTCCCTTGAACTAAGTCATTTCATTTTACATAATGTAGGATACCCACCTCCGTTCAGTAGGACGCCCTCTTCAAAGAAACGTACCCGCGCTAAGAATGCTGCGATCTTTATAGCTCCATGGCTGGCACACGATGGGTCCCAGTCAGGGACGGCTGGTATAAATGGGCTGACAGGGCTAAGCCCTCTTACAGTGAAAATAAAAAAAATATTATTGAAAACTTAGAACATATTGTTTTAAATTTTGGTAGAACCTAAAGGAGCAACAGCACCAAAAAGTGACAGAAAAACCCAGGATATATATATCTTCGTTTTTTTCCTGTGAATGGGCTAAATGTATTCAGCCCAAGCGCAGTAGCGTAAGCTTCCATTGACGTTTGATTGACAGGTGCCCTGACACGCCCCCTTCATATGCTTCCCATTTGGGCTAAATTAGTTTAGCCCAAAGGCTGACCACCTAGCACAGTAGCTACAGTACAGTGTCCTTCGACTAATCACAGCACAGTAGCGCAAGTGCAGTATGGCGGGCGTTAGCATGAAAATGAATGAAGTGGATTATTTACTTTCTAATCGGTTTTCTTTAATGTCTTTGGAGGAAAAATTGGAAGTGAAAAGATTGGGGACACATCAACCAAACGATGTACAGATTTACTGTCAGGAGTGCGGTCAGAATATGGCCGGTAATAGTGCATTTGTAAGCGGGTCAACTACATTTCGTATCAAAACATTTAAAAAGCTGTCTAAATGACCCAACATGACGTGACAAGTGTGTAGAGATAGTGGCCCCTCTCCAAGCTGCATTTCAGCGACAGGCAACAATAAGGTTCTCTAAGGAATCGGAAATGATCTCATTTAATGAGTTGCCATTCTCAATTTAAATCCGAAATTATTCTCATGAAGAGAAATGGATTAAACATCAACCCGACGTAGGCCTATAGCAATGAGATGGCATGTGCACAATTCATTGCAGTAGGCCTAATGGGCGACACCTTAAAGCAAAAGACAGCTGCGGACGTCGGAAACGCCACATAGGCCTACATGTCCTTCATGATTGACGGCGACACAGACGTCTCTACCAGAGTGTGTGATCGTCTACAGCCGCATTTTGCGCAAAGGGAGACCAGTCAACATTTTAATTGTGTAATACTTTAAGCACAAAAAAAGTTTTATTTTGCTTAATGGTTTAGTTCGAAATGTTCAATTTCAGCTCAGCGAAGCACTTTAAACACCTTATTTTTCTTTTTATTTATAATTGTGCTTCAAATAAAGAAATGCCTTTCTCTACACCTTAATCTTGTTTAAAAATCATTCACATTATATGAAAGTTATGAACAGAGATATAAAGGTGACCTCATGGCGTCTGGAGCCCTGTGAAGTGTGAAGTATTGATAAATGTAATGCATTCTTTAGCCCACCCACCCAAAATCACCACCAGCCGTCACTGTAATTTGAGAAATGCATCCCGGCCGGTGATTTTCATTGGATTAGGAAATTATGGGCGGGACTATTTTGTCCCGCTCACGGACGCTCTGTCATCTACGGATACAAATACTTTTGCTACACATTTACCACCTAGGGGTGTTGCAAAACAACCTGCAAAAAAACCCACAGCTGAGACTTGCAGGAGCAGATTCGAGCAGTTGTAAAATGGTTTTGTGCTCGCTCATTAAAATGCTGAATTAACATAGCGTTCACAGATGTGCAACTTCTGATGCATTTGTTCAAATTTGGGTTTACGAATGCACACCTTTTGGGCATGTTCTCAGATTATGAAACACGGGTGTGCGAATGTGTTTTGCACCAACTGCGCTGCAATAATTGTAGCAAAAGGATTTGTGCACCTGTAACACAGATTAGCGTACTCGTAGACCCTATTTTGTGTTTACAATGGTATAAAAAATATTTATATTTTTTTTACGACTACAAATGTACTGTTACACATTTGTGACTTTAGAGTACACATGCAAAATAAATATATACGACTTCAAATTTACTGTGACTTTAGTGTACGCATTCAAATTCTGCAGTTACAGGTGCTAAAGACTTTTGCTACAATAATACCTTCATAACAGAGTGCTAGAGTGGAGGTAGCGCGTCAGTCTTGAATTTCTGCGCGGGGGGTTCGACTCCCAAGTGATGCGAATTTATGTGAAGCTTAAAATGTCCCAATTCTCATGCATATGGAATACTTATTCACTAAAGCTTATGGAATTATATTTTTGTGCTTATTTCGAACTTGAACCCATATTTTCAAGGCCGTGCTGGCACCACATCTATGGGGGTAAAATGCATGATGATAGACCGGCGAATTTGAACCCCGGTCGCTGGCGTTCGGGTCTTATACAAATCCACTACGCTACAGCCGCTACCTCTCAGCTGTTGAAAACATGCTATACATTTCTTACATAGGGTGTATTTAAAGTGAATTCCCTAAATGATAGAATAAGGCAGTATGGACCAGGCACGGCGTTATGGGTGGGCCTGACGGACCCAGGCCCACCCACTGTTCAACAGGCCCACCCAAAACTTTTCTTAAAAAAAAAAATAATAATAATAATATATATTATATGTTTAATTTATTGCACGGCTCTTTTCAATGCTGTGGAACGAAAGCGTCAAGGGAAGTGTTTTTGCCTCTGAATCACGTCTTTGATATCACTCCGCATGTCAGGTATTCATCAACCCCAGAGTATTCGGTTGCTAAGCAACGTAAACGTCTTATACAGACTATTTCTCTGCTAATCAACGCTACGAATAGTAATTATAAAAAGTCACACCTTGTGAAGTTATTTTTTTGCATTGGCAATATAGCCTTTAACTTCACGTCTAATAGCCTCCAGTCCATCACCGCATTGGTGACAGACACGATTGATTTGATCGGGAACCTCAAACAAGAACTGACAGACATTCGCTCAGGTGACTGTGCGTTCTTAAACATGCTGGCAACAACAAATAAGATGATGGAGGATCATGATGTCAACAACTGGGATGTACCCAGTTTGCCCTCCCGCTCAAGAAATCTCCCAGGCCGATTTGAGGGAAGTATCTTCACATGCACGTTGGGGAAATCGACAAGAGTGAGGAGTGACAGTGACCTGCGCAACATTTCCAACGCGCTAATAGACTGCCAGCTTAATGAACTGAACAACCGATTCCACAGTGACACCTATGGGCTCATGGCATCGGCAGCAATCCTGATGTCCCCTAGCCTCGATATAAATGACACCACTTTGGCTGCTAAAGCGAACTCTCTCAATGATACAGGAAAGCGCTTCCAGATATCATATATTCCATATCAGAGTCGGAGCTCGCAGTGTTTGTGCAACTCATAGAGAGGAAGAAAAACAGAGGAGAACATCTCCTCTGTCCTCCTCTGTATCTGAGGTCCTGTTTTTGCCGTTCCTGTCCTGATGTCTCGTCTGTGATGTTTGCAAATGGAGCTGCCGGGAACAAGACAAATTTCAGACTTTGCTCTGACAGTAAAGCATTGTCGTATCGTGTCGTAAAACTGGGTAACCATACCTACCAAAACCAGATCTAACCCTTTCCAGGATTGCCCTACTTCATAAGAAAACCAAACAAAAACCGAAGCCCATTGTCCCATCGCCTGCCCGGTGTGACCCGCCAACCCGCCCCTCCCAACCTGTGCCCCCCCCCCCCCCCCCCAGAGGTGTCAGGGGATATGGCGTGGCAGGGCGGTCCGGTGTGGGCTGGTGGGGGCATGGTGACGCTTCCTACACATCCATATTAATAATAATAATAATAATATATCGTTTTTTTACAGCGCTTTTCTTGGTACTCAAAGACGCTTTACAAAAAGGAATACATACCTACAGTCCAGACACTCAAACAAAAGGCCAATAAACAAGACACTAGACAACACATTAAGAGAGAGAGAGAGAGGGTGGAAGATGGCGGAGGATGATTTAGCAGACGTTGTAGGTGTCCTGAAGAGATGGGATTTAAGTTGACTTTTGAACGAAAGGAGTGTATCAGAGTTTCGGATGGCCAGAGGGAGGGAGTTCCAGAGGGTAGGGGCGGCGATGGCGAAGGCTCTGTCCCCCAGGGTGCGCTACGTGGTCCTGGGGATGGGGATGAGAAGGTTGATTCTGATGCTTTAATTTAAAAACCATGGCATGGATCAAGACTGGAAGAAAGTGAACAAGCAAGGAGCTTTAGACAACACAATAGGCCTATTCCGTTACCAAAACACCTCAAATTGCAGACAGTTGCTGTTGTACAAAAAGGCTTAGTGCAATTATCGGTATCGCCACACCTTTGCCAGTATTGTACGCCAACTAGTGGGCCATAGACAGTTGCTGTTGCCACTATTTATGATGGCCAACAGTATCATAGCTTCATGATGCACAACCTGCAGGCCAAGGCCTGCAGGTTTAGAATTGAATCCAGGTAATTATAGGATCTATTATAGGTGATACGGAGAAGGCATATTTTTGTCACCCATTATTTGTTTTGTGCATTTTTGTTCTTCGTTCCGGCTTACCAGTGGTTGCCAGTGTGGTCACATCCTTTTGTTACCTTAAACAACAAAAAGTCAGTTATTTAATCCCTTGGTTTATGGTTACTGTATTTTATATATTTGTTTAACATCAAGTTTGAATTTATTTACGTTTTTTTAAGTTGGAGTATTCATTTATTTGTGGAAAAAGTATCGGCCTGTATGTTCCTCTGCTCTTATAATCCCTGGCTGAAAGAATATATAATTTTGCTTGTTATATATTTATATCTATACATTTGTTCCATTTTGACCGTAAAAAGTCAAATCAGGGATTCTTCTGTCTCTGCTCTTCTTTCAAATCAAAGGGGGCTTTTCTCATTGGTTTGAATGTCAAATAAGTTACTTGGGAGTTCAGTGCTGTGTGTCGCATCATGATAAATCACTGTGACCTGTACCTGTAGTTATGGCAACACAGTAACACAGGTGCCGGGAAACACATTGAAAAGTGAAGCGATCTCATCCTTGTTCTTAATTCATCATGCTCAAAAGTTGCTCCATTGTTTAAGCAGGGCACCTCAGGTTCCCTGCCACTGTTTGTTGGACGGATCCATTTTCATGTTGACTTCCTTCTTCCCAATATACGTTGTTCAGCCAAGAGTACCGTTGTATCGTCATGGGATAAAGGATCCCTTTAATTCAAGAATATAGCCATCATAAAAAAAACAGTTCTGTGATTACATTTTAAAATCGGTGTGTTCGATAAATAACGCGACCGTTGTCGATTCCACTCCAAGACCGTGACTCAACAATGTTGAAACTAATTTGGGGGGGTGCAGGTGCTGCTACTGTAACCGCATACAGTAGCAGCACTTTCTACCAGGACAAAGGTTTGTATGCATGCCTTGTTGGGCCGGAGTCACGTATTCCCAAGAAGCTGCTTTGCTTTCAGCGCCACCTGTCTCCTGTACCCGCCCTTCCCAAGCTTTATCTCCGTGGATCGGGTCACTCTCTCCTCTGTTCCCATGTATTGTTACAGCGATGGGGAAAACACTGCGTAACAAGCATTGGAACAGGACACAGCAGTTCAAATTCATATCAATACCCTCTCTCGGTTTCGTGACCCCTTAGTCCTTGAACGACGGAAATACTCAAGATATCTGCATCCACTTTGCCATGACGTAACTCGTTTGAAATGTGTTGTTAGATATCTACACAAAGATGTGTCTGAGCAACACATTGTTTAACTCGATCGATACCTTGAATTTTAACATCTACCTACATCTGGGACATGTTCTATTTTTTTATTTATGAGAGAGACGTGTAGAAGCGAATAGATTGACTGGAGGCAAACCGAGAATGGGAAGAGAGAAACTACGAGGTCCGTTTAGAAAACAGACCCTGCGTCAGACCCATACTGTGTAGGTCTATGGGTTACCTGGAGTGTGTGTGTGTGTGTGTGTGTGTGTGTGTGTGTGTGTGTGTGTGTGTGTGTGTGTGTGTGTGTGTGTGTGTGTGTGTGTGTGTGTGTGTGTGTGTGTGTGTGTGTGTGTGTGGTGGAAACACAGCAGGCTTGTGGGTCAGCAGCTTTATGTCAAATCCTATCAAAGTGGGAGGGACCCTGCAGCCTGATGTCAGTCAGATGGCTTATCAACAGTGGATGTTTACATTTAAGCCTTTATATTCATATCCATGTTCACATTCATTTGAGATTTGAAGTCGCTGACCCCTTCAGATCGCCCATTCCCTGCAATCAGCAATACCTAACACTACAGGCAGAGAGCTAACTATCTAAAAAGCACAAAACGGAGATCATTCCCGGACCATTTGCAAGGGCACATGTGTACGCACACAGACTCTCACACACAGAAAGCTCTGGATAAAGCAGGGAGCCATGAGTCGGGAGCCATAAAAAGGAAAAGATCTCCAAATTAGCTTTAACATAAGATGGACAGACAGAGAGACAGAAGGGGGGGATGATGGAGACAGAGAGAGAGACACAGAGAGAGAGGGAGTGGTTGGCGCATCCATCACTTGAGATACAACCATCGTACTCTCGTCCACCCCTCCCACCTCCCCACCCTGTGCTATCGTCCCCTGATACCTTTCATAGCCGCGGGCCCTCAGGGGAAAGCCTGGCCCCATTTGGACCCTACTGATTGGTTCCCACACCCTAGGACTACCTGGGCCATCGCTAAAAAGAATCCAGAATATCTTTTGTATTGGACTCCCCTGTATACTAAACGAATGGTGATCCCGCAGTCAATGTCAAAGATGGGATTGGTGGGAGCTATAGGGGTTTCTTTGGTATTCCTATCGCTAACTCAGGTAACTGACCATTTTCAACGGTAAAATCCTTGAATAACATTACGATCATATTCATTTTTAAACCTTTTTTCCACATTATTGTTTCTACAGATACCATTTACTCATGCAGAAGGTAAGTCATTGGTTTTTGTGCGGAGTCTAAGAAGGTTGAATATTAATTTGTTCAAATTGTATAAGATGTTGAGGATGTTGATAGATTTGAAGTGTAGATATAGATGTGTAATTAAGTTTAAGTATTTTATTAAAGGAGAGGCGGCTGTTTTTTGTTCAAGAACGATCAAACATCACCATCTCCATCTCTTTCAGGACCATGCATAATCACATCAGTGAGTTCTCAAAGCCCTTCAACGCTTCATGTAAAATGGGATCATTATCTCGGGGCAACAAATTATTTTTTGGACATACGAGTTATCAACTCGACAGACATTGCACCTGTTGTGTTGACGTTATCTGGGTCCGCCAAAGAAACGGACGTTCACGGTTTACGGCCAGGAGCCCACTACAGCGTGACCCTTAAAGTCTTCCAATACTACTTTGTAGTATGCCACGTTACGCAACAGGCGTCCACAGGTAAGCATCCACGTTCAGTAGGACTTGAAAATATAAAGAACACAAATCAAGTTATTCAATTCGAGTATTTTAACGTGTACGTTAGTCGTAGTCAACGGCAATGTTTTGTTATTATTCAAATGAACAGTTACGCACATACCTATACGAAGCATGCAACACGCCTAGCAGTGTCATTGAAATGCCTTTGCACTCGTCTTCTTTCTAGTGCCCGCAACCTCCCAGATAATATACCGGAGGGCACTGTCCAGTACAAGCGTTCGGCTAGAATGGGCACGTGTGCCGACCACGGACAGATACATCGTCTTGATGGAAGGACAGGTTGGACAGAATCACCAAATGATTTTGAGAAATACCAGCGTGGTATTCACCGGACTGGAGCCCAGGACAGTGTACAACTGCTCCGTGTTCACCGAGAACGAGGCAGGCAGGGGGCTTCGGAGCGCTCTGAAACCCATCTTGACACGTAAGTGGGGGCTTCGTTGTTGAACTCTAAAGCTGGGGGGGGGGGTCTTTTCTCTCTGCATGGGATATTTGTCACAGTCAAATATTACAATTGTTAGCACTTTATTAATCTTGTAAGAAAACAAAAAAGATAATTAAGTGTAGGCTACACTCTTAGATATGGATATCAATAGGTTCCAATCTCAATTTGAATCGATCATTGTGTGATTGATTGAGGGGAATGGTGCAATGTGTAGCAACTGATTCAAACACTCCATCTGTCCCTGTCTCAGTTGCGCCACCCCCAAACGATATCGTCGTGCGGCAGAACGGCCGCCAGAGAGCCCGAGTGTCGTGGCAGCCAGTGGATCGCGTTCTGCTGTATCGAGTCACCATCCGGAACCAAGACCAGCCAAACAGTGAACCAATGGTGGCAAACGCAACGGCTCCCTATCTGGACTTTGACACCCTGTCATGTACCACCTATGACATCTCTGTGTCCTCGTTCCACCGATTCCTGCTGCCCGGAGAGCCCAACGATGTCTCGTTCACCAGCGACGGTGAGTCAGGGCCAGGGCCAATATCAATAACTGGGCGATTAGAATCTAGGTCAGCCTTTCATTCCGAGGCACTCCATTCACACACGCAGAATATTATCTCGGGCAGGGAGGAGGTGGGGGATTTGGGTTCCTTCATGACTTTCTTGTTATTGTCACGTCAACAAACTGTGTGGGGGAACATTGAAGGCATGGATGGAGCCTCCTTGGTAGGTTTTTATTTCAGGCTGAGATAAGGCAACAATGAGGCCTTCATGAGTGTGACACACCCACAGGTTGTGGCCACTAATTGGATGCTCATTTTGTTTTGCATATGCTCTTGTTTCTCTTCGTGTTTCTCCTGAAGGAGGAGGTCCTGGTTAATAAGACATGACCCCTATTTTTAAACAAGTATTCATGCTCTGTAGAACACATCTTAGTGTTAAGTAGAAGGAAGAACCAAAATGTCATACAGTTCTCTTGACGAGAGAAGTTCAATGTTTCCTTTGTGCGACACACCTTTGACGTTGAGACCCCTCTCTCCAACACAATCTAACAACACCTTGCGTTGCGTGACGTGCAGCCCCCAGAGCCGCCAGCGGTGTGGTGGTGGACTACAGATGTTCCAGCAACACGGCGGTGGTCTCCTGGGTTCCCGTGGTCGGAGCCGACTCCTACCGAGCCACGGCGACCCACAACGGCACGGTGAGGTCCTGCCTCAGCCGGGGCTCCCAGTGCCAGATCGAGGGGATGGCCTGCAGCCAGAGCTACGTGGTGTCCGTCATCACCATCGCCGGGGACTGCGAGAGCCACGGAAACTCAACCACCAACTTTCAGACCGGTGAGAGTCCAAAATACCGATGTGTGCCAACCAGGGTGGCCACCTTCCTCATGACCAAACACGTCTCCGGTGCAAAAGGCCCTCATGGAACGCCAACTAATCGGTCGATCGCACACGGCCACGACCACGGGGTACGGGTATGGTGTTGTGTGAGTAGATTTGTGTTCAGCCCAGACTTAAATTAAAACATTCTACAACTCTGTGAAACGCTTAGTAATCATCAGATTTCCTACAAACTGCTGTTGACATCGCTGTGCTTCACTTCAATAGCCGTGTTCCTCCTTCCCAACACATATTTGAGTTCTGAAGTTCACTTCTGTGCTTGCGTGCGTCTCTGGGCGTCTCTTTGAGAACTGGGTCTCCTTTTGAGCTCTGTTGTCCCAATATATTGTGTTGTTTTCAGCCTTCTGAGAATGGGCCTCTGTTTATGGAAACCTGAAACCTCTTAGAGTGAAAGGCATGGAGTATTATTTTCAATATCGGGGCGTTTTAACCTGAAAAGTCATTGTGACGCCTTCCTTTGAGGTTTACCCGGTTTCTACCTATATCTACCTATATCACTGTAACTGACTGTCTCAATCTCTCTCTAATGATATGTAACTCTCTCTATCTCTCTGTCTAACATTTATATATTTTTCTGTTTTGCTAAATATAGTTTCTATCTATATCTCTATCTAACTATCAAGCTCTGTCCGACTATCTAACCATATATCTGTCTAACTATCCATCTCTGTCTCACTTTATCCAACAATCTATCTCTCTAACTTTATCTAACCATCTATCTGTCTAACTATCTCTGTCTTTATAAATCTATATCTAACCACCGATCTCTGTCTAACTATCTATCTCTATCACTTTGTAAATATATCTACTCTGTCTCTCTATATCTATTCATAGCTCTGTCGTACTCTAACTATCTTGTTATGTTGTTATAATATAAGGTAGACAAAGATAGTTAAATATATATATATTTACAATATCTAAATCTAACTATCCAGCCATCTGTCTAACTATATCTATATCTTACTATATTTATCTGTCTAACTATTAAATATATCGAACCATCTCTCTCTGTTTTACTATATATATAAATATATATATATATATTTATCTCTGTCTAACTTTATCTCTGACTCTACCTAAATCTTTCTTTGTCTAACTTTACCTCTATCCAAATATCTCTATCTTTGTCTGACTGTATATAGTAACTACTTGTACAACTCTATCTTTGTAATGATCTACATATCTGTGTAACTATCTGTATAACTCAATAGCTATCTATTCTATGTCCAACTCTTTATATGTCACTGTCTAACTATCGGTTTAGCTCAGTCGATTCCTGTCTCCCTAACTCCCTTACTTTATGTCTTTCTGTGACAGTGTCCTGTCCTCCGGATAATCTACAACTGTACAGAGAGTGTTCCATCAATCTCATCAGCTTATCCTGGGATCGGGTCAATCACACGGATCACTACATAGCGACGCTGGTGGACTCAATGGTATGTTGACGTTAGCTTTTAGCTTAGTCCCGAACGGTTAGGTACTAAGTGTGGCACCGCGGCTCTGAGAGTGACCCGCCTCCCCCAGATCGGCACATAATTCCGTCCATTAACTCAAAATGGCATGTTTATTAAACCAAACGAGTCTTGAAGCCGCTAAGCCAATGCTCCTCCACCTGCTCCTCAGGTGCTTCACATTGGCGCTAATTGGTGACAGCGCCAATGCGCTCACTGGCGCCCTCTGGGGGAAATGGGTGGTATACCCCGTATACCACCTCTCCCCTGGGCCACCAGGGGCACTGTTCCGGAGCCGGGTTGCCAAAGCACAAAATAATTTCAGTCTTTGCACTGTAGAAATGAGAGCACTGCGCCTATAAGTAAGTGTACTGTAGGGATAATGAAGTGCACTCAATGTAAGTGCGCGATTTCAGACACAGCATCTGTTTGTAGTCATCATCAACGATTATGTCATCGGTCATTGTTTACATCAGAGAGTGTGACAGAGTGTGATAATTAATTCATTTTGTAAACATTTTATATTGTAGAGTTCTTCATTAGAAACATGACTACAAATATATAGACAATTGTATCATTGTGTGTGAATCTTCTTATGCAATTGATACGGGCAGATTGATAGATTGTTCATTCCCAATCATGACACATCATAGACTACTTCACTTAACGAGAATGTTTCCATCATAACCAGAGAGGTTCAGTAGAACATTAAGCACTTTAGGAGGATAATGTTTCTCCTGCTTTCCCTTCAGGGAGAGATCCAGCACTGCATGACGGCTGATACCAACTGCATCTTCACGAGGACGACATGTGGGCGGAGCTACAACTTCACAGTCTCCTCCGTCACCGGAGACTGCTCCAGCCAATCTAGTTCTCCCTCTTTTATTAGGACAGGTGCGAAAGCCTCATTACATTACAGCAGTGCAGCAGATGTAACGTAGATGTAACGAATTTTAAAAATTGCCATTTGAAAGAGTAACGTGCCGCGGGCTCACATCAGACGCATTTGAATGCGACAGAACCGCCTAGTGGATAAACTTGACACATCTGTAAACAGATCAAATGTGTCTCTCTGCGTTTTTTTTTTTACAAGTGCATGAAAGTAGCATAAAATACACGATTCGTATTTACTTCATTTGCAACTGTATTTCAGGAACTGCTTTAAATTGAATATTACTTATGATACTATTTGTATTGTTATTGTTGTTGTTAACGATTGGAAACCCCCTTCTCCTAAGAGCAGCACCCTGCAACCCCAAAACCTTCACCACCAGTTCCAGCTGCCATTCGGACCAAGTGCTGGTCACATGGGAGCCAGCGGCCGGAGCCTTTTACTACGACGTGATCGCCCTCGGCAACCAGGGCCCAAACGACCTCCGAAACTGCAGCTCCACCGGCACCAACTGCACCATGCACGGCATCCAGTGTGGCCAGCATCTGACCACCAGCCTCACCGCCTTCGACGACGAGTGTGCCAGCAGAACCCTCGTGAACACTGTGTCTGAAACTGGTGAGGGTGATTTAGGCCCAATCCCATTTCTACCCCTTACCCCTCCCCCTTGTTTTGAAGGGGGAAGGGGAAGGGGTAAGGGGAAGCGGTAAGGGGTAGAAATGGGATTGGGCCTTAGTTTCCTGTCGTCCGTCGTGGCGCCTGTAGTAAATCTCAAACTGTTATGCGACGATACGGGGCCGCACCGGACGCGGCGCGTCCCGTGGACGAGCAGACAGGTTGGATCCCACTGACCGTCATGTCCGTGCCCCCGCAGGCCCGTGCGTTCCCCAAAACGTCTCGGCCACCATGGACTGCGGCACCGACTCCGTCACGCTGAGCTGGGAGGAGGCGCCCGGCGCGCTGTTCTACACCGGCCTGGCGGTGGACGCGGCGGGCCGCAGGAGCGTCTGCCATACCCTCGGCACGTCCTGTCAGGTCGCGGGGCTGCCGTGCAGCACCGCCTACACCGCCTCCGTCGTCTCCTCCAACTCCCGCTGCAACAGCTCCGAGAGCGCCAGGGTCACCGTGGAGACGGGTAAACAGCTCTTTGATCTGCCGCCGTGTTCGTAGAACGCGTCCGATTGCAGCCGTCTCAAACGGTCGTTTGAAACGGCACGTTTAACTGCAGGGACGGGCAACACTTGCGCCTGACTTGGTGTGATGCAGAGCCGTCCGTTGCCGTGGACACATTGTTTGCATTGCAACCAAAACAAAAATTCCTGCATCTGTTTTTTCGGATGAGCAACTCAACGAATGAGTTAGACTGAATCTGTAGAAATCCCCATGACAACGCATCCGATGTTCTTCAATGACAGGTGATTGAGTGACACATGACTAACCCCCCGTGTCGTCGTCATCGTCGTCCCCCCCCTAGCCTCGTGTCCCCCAGACAGCGTCGTCGCCACCTTGGACTGCGGGGCCAACCAGGCGCTGGTCTCCTGGGGCAGCCGGCCCGACAGGGGCTCCTACACGGCCACGCTGGTGGACCCGGAGGGCCGCCTGCGCAGCTGCAGCACCACCCAGCACCGCTGCACCGTCACCAGCCTGCGCTGCGGCCAGCGCTACACGGTGTCCGTCAACCAACACGACGGCGTCTGCCCCAGCATGCCGTCCAGCCCCGTCCACATGGACTCCGGTGGGTTCCGCTGGGGGGAACGGAGGGCTGCGCGGGCGGGCACACTGTGACGGGGTCGGCAGGGGCTCGGGAGCTAGAGCAGGGGGGGGGGACTTCTAACCGAAAGGTCGCTAGTTCGATTCCCCGGCTCGGCCTAGCTAGAGTGTCGAGGTGTCCCTGAGCGAGACGCCTCACCCTCACTGCTCCGGACGTCGCCTTGCATTGACACCGCTGGTGTGTGTGTGTGTGTGTGTGTGTGTGTGTGTGTGTGTGTGTGTGTGTGTGTGTGTGTGTGTGTGTGTGTGTGTGTGTGTGTGTGTGAGAGACTGTGCATGAACCGTTGTAGGTTGCTTTGGAAGAAAGCATTTGCAAAATACTTTACAAATGTAAATGTAATACTTGCTTTGAATGGTTTTCTTTGGTGCGCCCTGCAAAAAATTAACGTGCCCCATCTGCACACACACACACACACACACACACACACACACACACACACACACACACACACACACACACACACACACACACACACACAGAGGTTAATACACTGATCCTCAGAGTGGGCATAGGAGCAAAGCTCCGTTGCAAACGGTCGTGTTGGAAACGCTTTGGTTCTCTCTGTCTGTCCGGCCAGTTGCGTGCGGTCCGATGGACGTGAACGCCAGTGTGAGCTGCGCCTCGGGGACCCTGGAGGTGGGCTGGGGCGCGACCCCGGGCGCCGACCGCTACACGGCCGCCCTGACCCGCGGCGACGGCCAGACGCTGTACTGCAACGCCAGCGTCCCGCCGTGCAGCATCGCGACGTCGGACTGCGGGCAGGAGTACAGCGTGCAGGTGATGTCGTACAGCGGAACCTGCAGGAGTTTCCCCAGCAACACGTCCGTCGTCAGGGAAGGTACGTGCCGTAGTCGTCCTGCGTTGTTGACGTTGGTTTCGTCTGTGGGCGACCCGGCGTAGAGCGCGGGGTGCGCCCCCTGCTGGTCGGATGGCTCAGTGCTGAGCGCAGCGACCCGGGTTAGATTCCTGCCCGTGGTCCTTTGCTTCATGTCCGCCGCTGTGTCTACCGTACCTTCCCGTCCAACTCACTCTATCATGAAGCAGAATTTCATTGTTTTAATTTAAACGATTCACCAGGAATGGTTAGATGGGCTCCACCTGCACAATGCTCATGGGTGCCAATGGGTGCTAATCCCCCCCCCCCCTCCCCCCTTCAGCACCCTGCGTCCCCACTGACCTGGTGGTCGAGAGGATCTGCGGCAACAGCAGCGCCGACGTGAGCTGGCGGGCGAGCCGCGGCGCCCTGCGCTACGACGTGATGGTGGCGGCGGCGGCGGCGGGCGGCGGCGGGGAGCGTCTGGGCTGCTCCTCCAGCGGCAGTACCGCCTGCCGCCTGCAGGGCCTGACCTGCGGCCGGATCTACAACGTCAGCGTGGTCGCCGTGGGCGACGGCTGCTCCAGCCGGAGCGAGGCGGTGGCTCTCCGTTCAGGTGAGCAGATGGAGAGCGGGACCCCGACACAAAGACTGTTCTCCGATTTTTGGACGTTTTTATTATTTTGTTTACCTCGTTTTTTCCTTTCCATGCGTGTTCTCAATGATGGAAAGGGTCTTTGAGTGACATCCAAAAAAGCGTTTTTTTAATCGTGTCAATTATTATTTTTTGTTATTGTTTACCTCCGCCGTCTGTCCCTGTCGCACGGACGTTCTTTGTTCTGTCACATCACGCGATGAGCTCTGTGATTGTAGATCTACCTTCATGACGGTGGTGGTGAGATGGTGTTCACAAAGGATAACAGACATTATCTATACAATATGATTCTTGAAGACTTTACACTCACACCTTACGCTACACTTTACACTTAACTACACCTCGTTACTTATTAGCACTGTCTTAGTTTCTCTTAGTTTTACTTACTTTATTTAAATGTGTCATTATTATTTATTATTGTGATCTATGCTGCTACTTACAGACGCTTCGACGCAGTCGTGAACCTTTACGGTTCTGCGGCGGGTTTTAGTATGCGGACCAATCACAGCCCTTGCTGCTGCGCGCCTCCCTTACGAAGGACGCAAGGAGGTTCCGCAAGGACGTAAGGGGTCCGTAGCCCGCTTGGGTCGCGTGAACGTGGGACCATAATCAGCCCTTAAGAGTTTTACTCTTGTGTAATCATTAGTGCTGACAAGCGATTAAAATATTTAATGCCATAGTTAACTCTATGGCATTAACTCTAATAATTAATCGCAAATGTTTTTTCTGTGCTAAATATCCCTTGATTTCTTTGTCACATTAATTGTTCTCATTTCAATGCTCTTATCAACATGGTGAAGTGCATCCGCTTGCCTTGTGCAAATTATTTTTATTGATAACAACATTGGCATATACTGATCAAAACAGGACGATACAAAAAAAAGCCTATAGTGCAATTAAACGATGAACATACAAACATACTGCCTTGAACATAGCAGTCAGGCTACTGCTTCTTTGTTTTGTTTATAATAAATTGCGTTAATCGCGCGATAAAAAAATTAACGCTGTTAAAATCGGTTTGCGTTAACGCCGTTAATAACGCGTTTAACTGACAGCACTAGTAGTCTGTGATTCTGATTCTGATACATCTGCCCCCCCCCCCCCCCCCCAGCGCCCTGCCGCCCCTCCCAGCTGACGGTGCGTATGGACTGCCTCACCAACGACGCCCTGCTGACCTGGGACCCCAGCGCCACCGCCACCTCCTACTCGGCCCAGGCCACGGGCCCCGGGGGCCAGGAGCTGAGCTGCGGCCCGGAGCCCCGGTCCGCCTGCCTGCTGACGGGCCTGCGCTGCGGCCAGCGTTACGTCTTCACCGCCACCGCCGCCGACGGCCGCTGCCCCGGCGCCGACAGCCTGCCCCTGGAGCAGATCACTGGTAAGGGGTGACCAGCAGGGGGCGCCACCTACTGGTAAGAGGTGACCAGCAGGGGGCGCCACCTACTGCTAAGAGGTGACCATTAGGGGGCGCCACCTGCTGGTAAGATGTGGCGAGCAGGGGGCGCCACCTACTGGTAAGAGGTGACCAGCAGGGGGCGCCACCTACTGGTAAGAGGTGACCATTAGGGGGCGCCACCTACTGGTAAGAAGTGACCAGCAGTTGGCGCCACCTGCTGGTAAGAAGTGACCAGCAGGTGGCGCCACCTGCTGGTAAGATGTGACCAGCAGGTGGCGCCACCTGCTGGTAAGAGGTGACCAGCAGTTGGCGCCACCTGCTGGTAAGATGTGACGAGCAGGTGGCGCCACCTGCTGGTAAGAAGTGACCAGCAGGTGGCGCCACCTGCTGGTAAGATGCGACGAGCAGGTGGCGCCCTACTGGTCACTAGAACTAATGTAGGCTGCTAAACCCCCCGTAGTTTCCAAGAATGTCCCTCCCAGTCTCTCCTATCATCACTCCATGTCCTCCTCAGTCTCAGCTCCGTGTTCAGCAGCAGCTCTCCGTCCAAACCCGCTCTGTGGTCTTCTCCTCCTCAGCCCCCTGCGTGCCCACCGGTGTGCTCCCCGTCGTGGACTGTAGCAGCAACACGCTGGCCGTGAGCTGGACGCCCTTCTCCATCCCGGTGAACTACAGCGTCACGGCCGTCGACCGGACCGGGGGCTCCGCCTCCCTCTCCTGCTCCTCCGTCGGCGTCGGCGGCGGCGGCGGCGGCGGCTGCGTGGTGGCCGGCCTGCGCTGCGGCCAGCAGTACTCCGTGACGGTCCGGGCCCAGGGAGACCTGTGCCCCGGCCCCAGCAGCGCAGCGCAGTCGGTCCGCTCCGGTATGAACCGGACTGGTGTGGCGGGAGGGAGGCGCGCGGCTCAGGAGGTAGAGCGGGTCGGCTGGTGACCGGAAGGTCGCTGGTTCGATCCCCGGCTCGACTCCGTGGTGGACTCCGCCGTCGGTCGGGGATATCGTGTGTATGAGTGGTTGTAGTTCGCTTTGGATGAAAGCTTCAGAAAAATCCCCTGGATGTAAATATAATGGTGCTGGGGTCAGAGAGATGACACCACTTGACGTCACTAAACGGAGGCGTCTGCTGTAGATGAAAACATTATCTAGCAATGATTTAACCGTTAAAAATTGAATAATAGAATCTAATATAATAATAGAATATCCAAAATCCCCTAAACTATATATTGACTTAAGTCAAATGATTACACCCAGAGGTAAGATATCTCTAAGTTGTATGTTTTCTGAAAAATATAATACGTAATAATCATAATCATAATCACAATCATAATCATCATAATAATAACAATAACAATAATAATATAAAAACGATTTCAACAAATAGATTTGGGACGAGCCAGGGCAAAGCGTACTGGGTGTCAAGACCTTAAGGATGATAACATACCCCCCCCCCCACAGTGCCCTGCGCCCCCGCCAGCCTGCGCCGCGTGATGAACTGCCCGTCCAATACGGTGCAGGCGTCCTGGGACCCCGCCCCCGGCGCCCTCAGCTACGTCTCCACGGTGACCGACGCCCACAACGACTCCGCCTCCTGCTCCACGTCCTTCCATGGCTGCTCCTTCCCCGGCCTGACGTGTGCCCAGACGTACAGCTTCTCCGTGGTCGCCCTCGGCAACCAGTGCAACAGCTCCGTGAGCCACGGGTCCGCCGTCGCCACCGGTAACCGCCGTCCATCCTTCTTCTCCTTCTAATATAGGATTATACGCTAAAGCCTTGTGAAGGTGACGTATCATACCACCGGCTGGGAGTGTTTAGAACATCGGCCTCTTCTGACATCACAAGTGGGCGTGTCCACCTGACGGCTTGAAATGGCCAATCACGCTGTCGCCTTTAGTACAGAATTATACGATAAAGCCTTTTAGGTCGGACGTAAGATGTGTGGAACAGGACGACCTCTCTGGTGCCCACAGCCTGGCGAGGAGAAAAGGAATAGGAGTTAAGGAAATAGGAGATAAGGAATAGGAGTTGAGGAGATAGGAGATAAGGAATAGGAATTATCGTGATAGTAAGACGCGTATAAATCGATGTAAAAAAAAACGTTGTATTATAAAGAAATTATATTGTCACCCCGTCCTCCAATATGAAGTTATAGATAAATGCATATACATGAACAGAGTACTTTGAGCTTAATATATTTATGTTTTGCAATTATCGTTTTTTCAGTGTTTTCTCTCTGTGAGTGGAGTTCTTCCTGCAGAACTGACCCACCTTCACCCTAACCCTAACCTACCTTAACCTACCCACCCCCCCCCCCCCCCCCCCACCCCTTCTCCAGCTCCATGTGACCCAGAGAACGTGCAGGCCAGCCTGGACTGTAACACTGGCGTTGCCATGGTGACCTGGACGGCCGGCCCTGGTAGCGTCCCCTACTACACGGTCGTGGCCTCGGCCAGCGGGCAGCCTGAGCACAGCGTCCAGACCAACGTCACGTCCTGCGGTCTGGACCAGCTGCGCTGTGGGGCGGAGTACACCGTGGTGGTGCTGGCCGGAGACGGGAGCTGCAACAGCAGCATCTACGCCTCCACCACCGTGACCACTGGTAAAGACACGCTGTCAGCCTGGTGTGTGTGTACTAGGGATGGGCAAAATGATTATTTTCCGGGAACTAGTTCTTTCAGTTCAGTTCACTATAACGATTCGTTTGTTTGATTCGTTCGTTTTGATTCGTTCGTTACGTCATTTGGTGTCTGCCCCCCTCGACGGTACCGCCTTGTCATTTGTTTACCCAGGTGCCATGGCAACACCATTGCTACCTCTCATTGGCTGAATCTTTGAGAACGTTGTAGACTCAATCAATATAAGTCGCGGGGAGACGAAGCTCTGTTCGTTTGTATATTTTATTTACGTGACCATATTTTTGTTTTATGTCAAAAAAAAAAATCAGAGAACCAGTTCTTCTTGTTTTGGGGAACCAGTTCTTGTCGTTCACGTTCGGGATTCGTTCGTTGTGAACGAATTGGTCACGACCGACTCATCCCTAGTGTGTACTGTGCTTGTTTGACTTGCCGGCCTCTCGGCACGATCCTCAGATAGACACTTCTCCTAGAGGTGTGTGTCATTTTAAAAAAGTCTGAAATATCAGAAAATGCCTTTTGGAACCCGTGAGCCCTGACGATGAAGAGCATGACGCCATCCCGACTCTTGTTCTTCAGCGCCGTGCGCGCCGCAGATCCTGAGCCACGAGATGCTGCTGAACTGCTCCAGCACCCGGGCCCTGGTCGCCTGGGCGCCGGACGCCCACGCCACCTCCTTCTCCGTCAGCGCCACGACCGCCGGGGCTGCCACTGCCAACTGCTCCTCCTCCAGCTCCTCCAGCTGTGTCCTGGACGGGCTGTCCTGTGGGAGGCGCTACGTCGGCGAGGCCGTGGCCCTGGGGGACCGATGCCCCAGTGCTCCCAGCACCTCGTTTGAGATCCTTACAGGTGCGCTCAAAGCCTTGCTTTTTGAATACATTCATTTTGTCCAAAACGGGCAAAAAAGGGCAGAGGTTTGGGGAACAGAGATCGGTCAAATTGAGACATAGCATGAGTTCACTCGGTTAGGATCCAATTAGAAGCAACGGATGAGATGGTTCATTATATGGTAGCGTATCACAGCCCAAACGTATCCCGTGACAGTGAGTGCTTACTGCCTTCCCTCATCCTCAGCCCCTTGCAGCCCGACCAACGTGGTGCCCTCGTACACCTGCGGCTCCAGCATGGCTCTGCTCCGCTGGGACGAGGCGCGCGGCCGGGAGAGCTTCTGCGCCACCGCGCGCGCAGGAGAGCACACCGACTCCTGCACGTCCGCCGAGACCCACTGCTCCCTGCTGTCGCTGCTCTGCGGTCGGCTGTACGAGGTCAGCGTGGACGCGGTGGCCGCGCACTGCAACAGCAGCCGATCAGGAGACGCGGTGATCCAGACAGGTACGTCGCACCCAGAGAGGTACACGACAGGACAGCTAGACATCCAGACAGGTAGACGTCCAGACAGGTAGACGTCCAGACAGGTAGACGTCCAGACAGGTAGACGTCCAGACAGCTAGACATCCAGACAGGTAGACGTCCAGACAGGTAGACATCCGGACAGGTAGACATCCGGACAGGTAGACGTCCAGACAGCTAGACATCCAGACAGGTAGACGTCCAGACAGGTAGACATCCGGACAGGTAGACATCCGGACAGGTAGACATCTAGACAGGTGGCAGCCAGACAGGTAGACATCCGGACATCCAGACAGGTAGACATCCAGACAGGTAGACGTCCAGACAGGTAGACGTCCAGACAGGTAGACGTCCAGACAGGTAGACGTCCAGACAGGTAGACGTCCAGACAGGTAGACATCCAGACAGGTAGACGTCCAGACAGGTAGACGTCCAGACAGGTAGACATCCAGACAGGTAGACGTCCAGACAGGTAGACGTCCAGACAGGTAGACGTCCAGACAGGTAGACGTCTAGACAGCTAGACATCCAGAGTGGTGGACGTAGAGGTGGAGGTAGATCGCACATCTTTTGAATCCCCATCTCTGAAGAACAGAGCAGAGCTCTCACCGCTGCGTGCTGTTGGAGAGGAGGTGATGCGTCTCACACCCTATCTGAGTACTGTACCCCCCCCCCCCCCCCCCAACAGCCCCCTGCGCCCCCCAGAACGTCAGCGCCTCCCTGGAGTGCAGTGGCAACACCGGGCGGGTGAGCTGGCTCGCCAGCGGGGGGGCGACGCGCTACGATGTGCAGGCGCTCGGCCGGGACGGGGACAGCGTCAACTGCACCACCGACACCACCACCTGCAGCCTACCCAGCATGCACTGCGGCGTGACCTACACGCTCACCGTCACGCCCTACTCCGACGCGTGCAGAGGCTTCGCCAGCACCCCGATCCTGTACATCGCAGGTACGCCTTTTTATTTAGTCCTCATTTATAAGGATTGACGTATATCGTGTGCACATCAGTTATTGACTTTGTATCACGTTGAAATCATCCGGGTAGCCGCGTGTACCCAGCCCTGAGCGCTGATGGGGCGGCGGTAGCTCAGGAGGGGGAGCGGGTTGGCTGGTAGGCGGGGGTTGCTAGTTCGACCCCGTCGAGGTGCCCCTGAGCGAGACGCCTCCCCCTGACTGCTCCCGCCGAGCCGGCCGTGGCCCCGCGCGGCCGACTCCGCCGTCGGTGCGTGGGCGTGTGCGTGGTGTCGGGCGCAGGCTGAACGTTTGGCAGTAAAACAAGCTGCTGTATGAACGCAGTCCTCTTTCCGTCATGCGAGGCTGATGCTGATCGACCCCCCCCTCCCTGCCTCCTGCGCAGGCCCCTGCCCCCCCCTCGGTGTGGCGGTCTCCCTGACGTGTGCGGGCAACGTGGGCACGGTGAGCTGGCTGCCCGCCGTGCTGGCCGACTCCTACCAGGCCTGGGCCACCGGGCACGGACACGCCCACACGTGCAACGCCACGGGCGGCGCCACCCAGTGCTCCTTCACCGACCTCCACTGCGGCGAGACCAACGCCGTCACCGTGGCGACCACGGAGCGCGGCTGCCAGAGCGCGCCCAGTGCGCCTGTGTCGCTGGATTCAGGTAACATCCCGGCATGAACCTCCGGAGGAACAACCGTCAAACCCGAAAAACCCATGTAGGGATATAATGGTGTGTAATAATGAGGGTATTTCTCCGCTCTCTCTCTCTCGCTGTCTTATGATCCGTCTCTCTCTCTCGCTCTTGCTCTCGCTCTCTCTCTCTCTCCCTCTGTGTCTCTCTCACTCTCTCTCTCCCTCTGTGTGTCTCTCTCTCTCTCTCTGTGTGTGTCTCTCTCTCTCTCTCTCTCTCTCTCTCTCTCTCTCTCTCTGTCTCTGTCTCTGTCTCTCTCTCTCTCTCTCTCTCTCTCTCTCTCTCTCTCTCTCTCTCGCTGTCTTATGATCCGTCTCGCTCTCTGTGTCTCTGTCTCTGTCTCTCTCTCTCTCTCTCTCTCTCTCTCTCTCTCTCTCTCTCTCTCTCTCTCTCCCTCTGTGTCTCTGTCTCTGTCTCTGTCTCTCTCTCTCTCTCTCTCTCTCTGTGTCTCTCTCTCTCTCTCTCTCTCTCTCTCTCTCTGTCTCTCTGTCTCTCTCTCTCTCTCTCTCTCTCTCTCTCTCTCTCTCTCTCTCTCTCTCTCTCTCTCTCTCTCTCTCTCTCTCTCTCTCTCTCGCTGTCTTATGATCCGTCTCGCTCTCTGTGTCTCTCTCTCTGTCTCTCTCTCTCTCTCTCTCTCTCTCTCTCTCTCTGTCTCTCTCTCTCTCTCTCTCTCTCTCTCTCTCTCTCTCTCTCCCTCTGTGTCTCTGTCTCTGTCTCTCTGTGTCTCTCTCTCTCTCTCTCTCTCTCTCTCTCTCTCTCTCTCTCTCTCTCTGTCTCTGTCTCTGTCTCTGTCTCTCTCTCTCTCTCTCCATCCCAGCCCTCTGCCCGCCCACCGGTCTCAGTGGCGCGGCCTCCTGCCTACTAGACGTCATCCAGGTGAGCTGGGACCCCAGCCCGGTGAGCAGTGTACTGTATAACCTTCACAGCGGGGGTGGCGTTACCCCCCTCCCCGGGACGTCCTACACGACCGGCCTGCTGCCGTGCGGGGTGAACGTCAGCTTCGCGGTCTCCGCCCAGGACCCCATCTGTACCTCCGCCCTCAGCGAGACCCTCACGGTGGCCGCAGGTACGTGTTCTGATCAGGGCAGGGCAGCTGTCAAAAGCCGCAATCGCGATTGATCGCATAGTATTGGTGAGTTAACTCGCGGTGAATCCCACTTTTAAAGTTCTATTTTAAATCCACTCCGGTTGAAGTTAAATGAGATTATCGAATGGATCACTTGCTGCAAGTGTGAAAATTACAAAGAATATTTCGGATATGAATGTTGACATTCTGTGGGCAAAACCTTTCAAAATCAAAGAAAAAATCAATCAAAAGAAGAGAACGCGTCAATTTGTATTAATCGCGTTAAAACAACTAATGCGTCAACACATAATTAACGCATTAACCTGCCCAGCCCTAGTTCTGATACAACGCCCCCCCCCCCCAACACAAACACCCGTCCCTTCATCGCCCCTCGACGGTCACGTCCTCTCTCTCAACCCCCCCAGTTCCCTGCGCGCCCTCTGACCTGAACGCCAGCACCCAGTGTGGCACCCAGATGGGCCTGCTGACCTGGCGCGCCGGCGTGGGCGCCACGAGCTACGTGGCCACGGCGACCGGGGTCAACGGCCACGTCTCTTCCTGTTCCTCCAACGGCACTTCCTGCTCCGTGTGGCTGGAGTGCGGACAGGGCTACACGGCCGCCGTGCTCTCGTCGACCTCCGACTGCAACAGCAGCACCGCGGCCACGGTCGACTTCACCTCAGGTAACCTCAGGGCGCGGCGGTGGACTGGGTCGAGTAGGACGGGCAGACACTGACGTTAGCGTGATGATCGTCTGTACAGTCTGCAGATGGAATGGATAGACGGAAGTCAAACCTCTCTCTGTCTCTGTCTCTTGTCTCCGTGTCACTCTCTCTCTCTGTCTCTCCCCCCATCTCTCTCCCTCTCTCTCTCTCTCCCCCCATCTCTCTCCCTCTCTCTGTCTCTCTCTCCCTCTCTCTCTCTCTCTCTCTCTCTCTCTCTCTCTCTCTCTCTCTCTCCCCCCCCATCTCTCTCCCTCTCCCGCCCACAGCTCCCTGTCTACCCACTAACATCGAGGCTGTGTTGGACTGCAGCAGCAACTCGTTTGCGTTGCGGTGGGACGCCCGGGCGGGCTCGTCGGTCTCCTACATGGCCGTCGCCATCGGCACTGACGGGTCCCGCCATGGCTGCCACACCTCCTCCACGGAGTGCCCCATCACCGGGCTGGGCTGCGGCGTCTCCTACGGCATCACCGTCATCCCGTCCACCGCCAACTGCGGCAGCATCGACTCCGCCGACTACCACATCCAGTCAGGTGAGGGGTCCGGAGCCCACTGGTTACATAACAATCCAGTCAGGTGAGGGGTCCGGAGCCCACTGGTTACATAACAATTCAGTCAGGTGAGGGGTCCGGAGCCCACTGGTTACATAACAATCCAGTCAGGTGAGGGGTCCGGAGCCCACTGGTTACATAACAATTCTAACTTCTCATCCTAACTTAAGTTAGGGACTCAAAGATAGGAAAAATCCTGACTTCATACTACAGAAGCAGTCCCTAACCTGTTGGCCGTTTCCTGTCTTATCTTTGGCCTCCTATCTTATCTTTACTTAAGTAATCCTAACCGTTCGGTCGACACGATTTTCCGATCGGCAATCGTCAGGTCATGTGTGTTTCTGCACTCAGAATGTGCACGAGATTGATAGAACGAGTTACTTTTAGCGTAAACGGCGGTTAAAGTGTTACTTTCCACGTTGGGCTTCTGAAGACCTGACCTTAAGATGCGTCAGGCAGCCCCTGTGATCTCACTCTCCCCCCCCCCCCCGTAGCCCCCTGCACGCCCCAGAGTGCCTCCGTCGTGCTGGAGTGCAGCACCAACGTGGCGACGGTGAGCTGGAGCGGCACTGGCCCCGCCCAGGACCAGGTGGTCACGGCGGTGGACACCCGAGGCAACGTCGCGCGCTGCTCCACCCCGGGCACCAACTGCACCTTCGGCCAGCTGAGCTGCGGGGAAACCTACGCCCTGGCGGTGGTGGGCCACAGCCCGACCTGCCAGAGCAATACCAGCGCCGCCCTAAGCCTCCACTCTGGTACCAACAAGGCACCGCCAGCGCGACACACTCCACCGTCTCTGGGTTTACTTCAGCCGCTGGGATCTGGGAGGGGGTCGGGATCTTCTTCTTCTTCTTCTTCTTCTTCTTCTTCTTCTTCTTCTTCTTCTTCAGATTTGTCCCCTGATATTTCTTCTTCTTCTAATTCTTCCTGCAAAAGCCAGTCTCTTGCTCAAAATCCTTAGTTCATCTCTCAAAAGTAAATATCTGTGTCAATTAACATGTCAGTGCGATCACAATGACAAGTCCTTGTGTCATTGTGTACGGATAAGACAGTCAAATTGCTTCGTCATGTTGTCAATATAACAGTGTACTCTGGAGGGATGTTCTGATGAAAACTATTGCTAAAGTTTTGAGGACAATTATTGTAAATTGTTAGTTACACCTTGTATGTGGGGGATTGATTGCAAGAGACTGAACAAGTTTCACAATTACGCTTTGATTGTGTGTACTGTATTTTGTTGACAGACCATGTCATTGCTAGAAATATGAACATAGGACAATCTCCTTAGGGGTAAACTGTACATGAATCGCTCTAGGAATTAGAATGCAGTCTTCCTACACCTCCTGACATTCCTGTCTGTTGGGCCACAGATTCTCATTCTCACTCAGCCTCACTCCCCTTCCTCTTCTTCTTCTCTCTGGCTGTTGACCCTGTCCAATTCTTTGTCCTTCCATTGTCAGACAATGTAACATTGTGTTGTGCTCCACCTATATATATACTTGCCAGTTCATGGTTCATGAAATGCACCTTTGAGCTATTTCAGTAAACTGGTTGATCGTTGGTTGATCCAACACTTCACACATTCCCCTTCTTTAGAGAAAGTCAAGATTCACCTGGTAGCAATTTACCAATTCAGGACAGATTTAGAAAGAAAGTCTAATAGAAATGTATAGAAATATGCTTGACATATTATGACAACTTGTTCAAACATTTTGCATGTGAAGACTTATGCAATGAACTAATGGTTAAATGTTGTTGGGGTGAGACTATTCAATAGAGACCCATTACAATACATTTTGATCAACATGACATAAACAATTGATAATGTAGGAAAGAGTAGAGAATTGTACTTAATCATTTGCATGAATGTACCAAAGCATTTGCAACTTGTTCAAAGAAATGAGAACTGCTTTTTGTGACACTATGATGTGGAAATTGAACAGGTAGTTTTGATCATTTCAATTCTGATCTGAGCTATGTACCAAAGCGTCTGAGAAAAACTGTAATAGTGGAGGAAACGTGAACCCCCCCCTTCCACATTCACTCACTCAGACAGTGTTGATTCTCTACTAATACTTGTCTTTTGTTTCCATCATGACCTTGACTCCTCCCCTACCAGCCCCCTGTGTGCCCACCCACCCCGCGGTCACCTTGGACTGTAACACCAACATCGCCGTGGTAACCTGGGACCCCGCGCGCGGTGCCGTGTCCTACACCGTCTCCGCGCGGTGCGGCCGCGGCCACAACAGCACCTGCGCCGACAGCGACACCACGTGTGCCTTCAGCGACCTGCTCTGCGGCCAGGACTACAGCCTGACGGTGGTCGCACACAACCCGGACCACTGCCACAGCGCGCCGAGCGAGAACACCACCACCACCACAGGTTCGTGACTCACTGCGGGCCCGGCGTCTACACCCCGCCCCCTGGGGGATGAAGACGAGGGTCGTCTCCGTTCATCCAGACCTGCCCGCTGAACGTTCAGCCAGGTATCGTACGTGCTGGGGTAAGGATCGAGCGCCCGCTCTCTCTCTCTCTCTGTGTGCAGTGCCTTGCCGCCAGAGCGGCCTGAGCGCCTCCCTGCAGTGCAGCACCAACACGGCGGTGGTCTCCTGGACCCCCGCCGTCGGCATCCTGACCTACAACTCCTCGGCGGAGGCCATCGACGTCACGGACACCCGGAGCTGCGCCACCAGCGGGCCGGGCTGTAACATCAGCTCCCTGCTCTGCGGGGAGAGGTACCGGGTCGTGGTCAGCGGGCAGGGGCGCACCTGCCCCAGCCCCGCCGTGGACTGGAGGCAGATCACTACAGGTAACCACAGCTGGCACAGCTGGCTCAACAACTTTGTTGTGGACAGGGAATGGGTTAACCTGGCGATTGTTTGTGCTCTGCGCTTGGTTCTATCATGAACATCCTTTCTGTACAGACAGCGATATATTGTTTGACTTTCTTATGACAAAAAGTCGCTTTGGATAAAGGTTTCTGCTAAACATAAATGTGAACGTCATGTGTTGAAAGACGGCCGGCCATTGAGGTCTGTTTGTTCCCCTCCGGCCGCCAGCCCCCTGCCAGCCCACACTGCTGAGCGTGGTGTCGTCCTGCGACTCGGACACCATCGAGGTCTCCTGGAGCTCGTCGCAGGGCTCGGACAGCTACCGCGTGGTCGCCGAGGCCCCCGACGGCTCCACCCTGAACTGCACCACCGGCGCCACCGACTGCCGGATCGCGGGCCTCCGCTGCGGCCTGCGCTACAGCGTGTACGTGGTGGGCGTGAGCGCAGGCTGCCCCGGGGAACGGAGCCACGCGACCACGCTGCAGACCGGTGAGGACCCCGACAGTCCAATAGGACGGACGCCATCGGTCAGCACACAGCGCCTCGGCGACGGGATGAGCGCAGGACATTAAAGCACACTCATGACATCCTCTGTTCAACTCTCAATCGTGTTCCGTTGTTGGACTTAGAATAGAATAAACACAATCTTATCAGTTCATTGCACCCACTGAGCTCTGATTAAGCTCCACCTCCAACCTTAACCTCTACCTCCACCTCCACCTCCAACCTTAACCTCTACCTCCACCTCCACCTCCACCCACTAACCTCCACCTCTACCTCCACCTCCACCTCCACCTCCAACATTAACCTCTACCTCCACCTCTACCATGAACCTCCACCTCCAGCCACTAACCTCCACCTCCACCTCCAACCTTAACCTCTACCTCCACCTCCACCTCCAACCTTAACCTCTACCTCCACCTCTACCATGAACCTTAACCTCCACCTCCACCTCTACCATGAACCTCCACCTCCACCTCCACCTCCACCTCCACCTCCAACCTTAACCTCTACCTCCACCTCTACCATGAACCTCCACCTCCATCCACTAACCTCCACCTCCACCCACTAACCTCCACCTCCACCTACTAACCTCCACCTCCACCTACTAACCTCCACCTCCACCTACTAACCTCCACCTCCATCCACTAACCTCCACCTCCACCTACTAACCTCCACCTCCACCTACTAACCTCCACCTCCACCTACTAACCTCCACCTCCACCCACTAACCTCCACCTCCATCCACTAACCTCCACCTCCACCCACTAACCTCCACCTCCACCTCCACCTACTAACCTCCACCTCCATCCACTAACCTCCACCTCCACCTCCACCTCCACCTCCACCCACTAACCTCCACCTCCATCCACTAACCTCCACCTCCACCTCCACCTCCACCCACTAACCTCCACCTCCATCCACTAACCTCCACCTCCACCCACTAACCTCCACCTCCACCCACTAACCTCCACCTACTAACCTCCACCTCCACCTACTAACCTCCACCTCCACCTACTAACCTCCACCTCCACCCACTAACCTCCACCTCCACCTACTAACCTCCACCTCCATCCACTAACCTCCACCTCCACCCACTAACCTCCACCTCCACCCACTAACCTCCACCTCCACCCGCTAACCTCCACCTCCACCTACTAACCTCCACCTCCACCTACTAACCTCCACCTCCACCACTAACCTCCACCTCCACCTCCACCCACTAACCTCCACCTCCACCTCCACCTCCACCTCCACCCACTAACCTCCACCTCCACCCGCAGCCCCCTGCGTGCCGCGCAGCGTGGTCACCGAGCTGGACTGCCGGGCGGGGAGCCTCAACGTCACGTGGCAACGGAGCAGCGACGCCCGGGGATACGTCGCCACGGTGACCTGCGTCCGCACGGGCCACCCGACGTCGTGTAACACCACGGAGACCCACTGCCTGGCCGCCGCCCTGGACTGCGGCGCGGACTACAACGTCACCGTGGTGGCCTACGACCAGGCCTGCAGCAGCGCCGCCAGCCCGGTGCAGCTCGTTGCCACGGGTAACGCTCCCATCCATCCTGCGGGCGCCTCATGTGGCCCTGGCGCCCGCAAGGACCACATGAGGCGCCCGCAGGCCTGTTCTGAAAACAGCACTACTCATTCTTGAACAACTCTTCCCCAACTCTTTTTTTAAGTCATTGTTGACAATTATTGTGAGAAATGATTAACATGATCAGTTTCTTCGCATAGATGATTATCATTAATCAATATTAATAACTTATAACTAAAGGCAAACTGAGCAAATTGGTTATTTCAGAAGAGTGTATCAGACTGGGTGCCCTTTGTATGACTCAGTCCCCATGAAGTAGCTCTCAGGTTCAAAAAGGTTGGTGACCCCTGGTCTAGCGGGTCTGTGAGGTCGTCTAGGGACTATTTTATGAAAATCTCAAAACCCCAAAAGGTACAAGAGCTCCATTGGGAAGTAAAAAGTGCAATTTGGAACTGTTACCCCTGGCTTCACTGATACCCCTACCCTCTGTGTGTCTCTCCCCTCTCTCCCACCCTCTGTGTGTCTCTCCCCTCTCTCCCACCCTCTGTGTGTCTCTCCCCTCTCTCCCACCCTCTGTGTGTCTCTCCCCTCTCTCCCACCCTCTGTGTGTCTCTCCCCTCTCTCCCACCCTCTGTGTGTCTCTCCCCTCTCTCCCACCCTCTGTGTCTCCCCCCTCTCTCCCACCCTCTGTGTGTCTCTCCCCTCTCTCCCACCCTCTGTGTGTCTCTCCCCTCTCTCCCACCCTCTGTGTGTCTCCCCCCTCTCCCCCTCTAAGCTCCCTGCCCCCCGCTCCTCTTCGACGCGCCGGTGGACTGCGGCACCAACGTGGTCTCCGTCTCCTGGAACGGCAGCGCTGCCGGGGCGCTGTACACCGCCACGGCGCTCGGCTCGGACGGCCAGCGGCACAACTGCACCGGGCGCACCGGCTGCTCCCTCAGCACCCTGGGGTGTGCCACGGAGTACAACGTCTCCATCACCCCCGCCAGAGGGGCCTGCATGGGGTCTCAGAGCCCCACGCAGCTCGTCAGAACAGGTAAGGACCCTAACGCTAACCCTAACGCTAACGCTAACCCTAACGCTAACCCTCTGCCCATTATGTCAAATAAATTCTGATCTGAAGATCTGAGCGCACTAACTTCCCGTTCCCCGCAGCCCCCTGTGTGCCCCGGCTGAGGGACGTGGAGATGGACTGCCTGTCCGAATCAGCCTGGGTGATGTGGGAGGATCCCGTCCGCAACCTGGGCCAGAACTACACCGTCACGTGCACAGACCAGCTGGGCCAAGTCGAGAGGTTTGAGTGTTCCGACACGCTTGGTCTTGTTTTGTGCGCAGTACCAAACATGACCTGCGGGCGGCACCTCAACTTCACCCTCACGGCCAGCGACCAGCAGTGCCCCAGTGGGCCCAGCAACATGATCATGACCGAGACCGGTGGGTGCTTCTGTTGTGATGAACAAAATAACTACTCACCATTAAAAGGTTGTTATTTTGAAAAATGAACGGTCCAAATCTTCAGACCTCAATTGTGTCACAACACGCGTGAGGAGCAGTTCTCTGTTATATTCTAAACATGGTTTCCCTTTGCAATCTGCCGGTAACAGCTGATCTCTTCAATAAGGGAAAGAGAAGTGTCCTATTGTCATGCGAGCGGTCCTGCCCAGCACATCACAGTGCTGCAAGGACTGAGTGCTACCTGAGGCCGTATTCAGCCCTGATCGTCTGTAACACCTACCTCCTGTTCCCCTCCCCCTACCACCGTATCCCCCCCCCCCCCCCCCCTCCCTCCAGCCCCCTGCCCGCCCCTGCACGTAAGAGCGGCGGTGGGCTGTGAGAACCGCACGGCGAGCGTGTCCTGGTGGCCCAGCCCCGGCGCGCTGACGTACACCGCCACCCTGGAGCACGCGGACGGCCAGACCACCTGCTGCACCACGGCCGGCACCGGCTGCGACATCGCCGAGCTGCCCTGCGGAAACATGTTTGTGCTGCTGGTCACCGCCGAGGGGAGGACCTGCAACAGCTCCCAGAGCCCCGGCAGCATCATCAGGACAGGCAAGGAACCACAGCCACTCATGCACTACGGCAGATCACTGCTCACTACGGTATCACTGTAGTGAACAGTGATCTACCGTCAGGACAGGCAAGGAACCGCAGCCACTCATGCACTACGGCAGATCACTGTTCACTGCTGTATCACTGTAGTGAACAGTGATCTACTGTCAGGACAGGCAAGGAACCGCAGCCACTCATGCACTACGGCAGATCACTGCTCACTACGGTATCACTGTAGTGAACAGTGATCTACCGTCAGGACAGGCAAGGAACCGCAGCCACTCATGCACTACGGCAGATCACTGCTCACTACGGTATCACTGTAGTGAACATGATGCACACTGTCCTTTTAAAAGCAACAATGCAACACTGCAAAAAGTACCGCGTACAATCAGTCCTCAGGCTAGGAGTAACTCGATTTAACCGCCGCCCGTCGCAGAGCCTTGCATCCCGCTGAACCTGCGCGCCGACCTGAGCTGCAGCAGCAACGTGGCGTCCATCCGGTGGGACCTCAGCCAGGGGGGACAGCAGTACCGCGTGGAGGCACGGAACGGCCAGGGCCAAATCGTGGACGAGTGCCGGAACTACGATGACAACTGCGAGCTGACGCGCCTGGCGTGCGGACAGCTGTACGCGGTCACGGTGGCGGCCGAGGACAGCGACTGCACCAGCGCGCCCAGCGACAGCGTGGAGATCAGAACCGGTGAGGCCAAGCCTGCGTAGAGACATTCACAGCTGGTGGATGAAATGCAAGTAAAGTGAAGAAAGACACAGGGTACAATGAAAACCCCATACCGGTTTTGTTCTGAGATCATTTCTTTGTGTCTAATGAGGCTCAGTCTTTAAGGTACAATATGAAATTGTCTCAACAGCCCATTCTGTCATGTAGTCTCAAACTTAAGGCCATAGGGATGTAGTGCAGAGTTGGGAGAGAGTAGGGAAGGGTGAGCAGCAGAGGTGATTCTTCTGGAGACAATCCCTTCTGGATCCAGCATGAAGTCCCATATCTTCTTAGTGTACGACGAGCGACTCCCATGTTTTCAATTCAAGTATCGAGAAAAACCCATCTCAGCGCAGTGTGTCCCTCTTCCCCCCCCCCCCCCCCCCCCCCTCAGCACCCTGTACCCCGGCCAACGCCTCCGCCGCCGTGGACTGCGTGGACAACGCGTTGACGGTGAGCTGGAGCCAGAGCTCCGGCGCCGACTCCTACAGGGCCACCATCGTGGACGCCAACGGCCAGAACAGCAGCTGCGTGGCCATGGCGGCGGGGAACTGCAGCCTGAGCGGGCTCAGCTGTGGAAAGATGTACCGCGTCTCGGTGGTCGCCTCCGACGGGGTCTGTGACAGCCCGCCCACCGACGTCATGGAAACACACTCGGGTGAGACCTGAACTGTTGGAATGATATTATTAATTAAAATAATAAATTTGACTTATGTAGCGCTTTGCCAGGGCTCAAAGTCGCTTTACACCGAGGGGCGATGGTGGTAAAACAAACAACAGACATACAGCACTGACACACAGACACACAGGGGGGGGGGGGGGGAACGATGGGTCTTGAGGGGGGGTTGGAATACCGGGATGGACTCTGACGCTCTGATGTCTTTGGGAGGGACTTCCAGAGCCTGGAAGCTGCCCGGGAGAAGGCCATGGGCATGATGGCTGCACACCAATGCGTGTGTGTGCGTGTGCTTGTGCGTGCGTGTGCGTGTGCGTGTGGATGGGGTGGGGGTGGGGGTTGTACGTTGGGTTAAGGGGCTTCCTTGTCTCACAGAAACACAATGAAACACAATGATTCTGCATGTCGGCCCCCCTCGACTTCTTAACCCCCAACTAACCACAGAGTAACCGGGAAACCAAAGTGGGGGGTGTGTCTATCATCCTTAACGAGTCGTAGCCCCCCATGTGAGGCCGTGTGTTGACCCCCGTACCCTGACCTGTGCCCCCCAGTGCCCTGTGCGCCCGGCAGCGTCGAGGCGCTGATGGACTGCGCCTCGCGGACCGCCCTGCTGTCCTGGGGCCGGGCTGCGGGGGCGGTGGGCTACACGGTGACCGCCAGCCCCGTCTTCCTGGGCGACGCCGTCGCCCGCGACACCAGCGCGACCACGGCGGCCCTGGAGGGGCTGCAGTGCGGAGAGGCGTACTTCGTCTTCGTGAAGACCCGAGGCGACACATGCGACAGCGGCTTGGTGCACATGAGTGGACTGCTGCTGACCCGTGAGCACACCTCTCTAAACTCTATCTCTTTATAGATATGGATATATGTATATATATGTACATATCTCTTTATAGGATGGATATATGTATATATATGTACATATCTCTTTATAGATATGGATATATGGGTATATATGTACATATCTCTTTATAGATATGGATATATGGATATATATGTACATATCTCTTTATAGGATGGATATATGGGTATATATGTACATATCTCTTTATAGATATGGATATATGGATATATATGTACATATCTCTTTATAGATATGGATATATATGTACATAGCTCTTTATAGATATGGATATATATGTACATATCTCTTTATAGATATGGATATATATGTACATAGCTCTTTATAGATATGTATGTATATCTACTTCTACTGGCGAAAGTTGGTAATGCTCGGAAATGAGTCTGTGATGTCGTTATGCGACCCAGTCCGTGAGTAGGGGGCAGCACAGCCACGCTACAGTCTTGCTCTTGTTCTTGTCTTACGGCGGTGGTCATCCTAACTGGTCCAACTTCTAGAAAAGACTGCGCCGGCGTCTAATTGAGACGGCGTTTATTTGACAAAACTTGTATCCACTCCCGGCCAGTAAAAGGGACTCTGCGTTATTTATTTATTAAGTTTTACGGTATTAACATATGGTTGGCACTGCGTTAAGATCATTCTACTAGAGGAGGGGGGTGGTTCACTCCATCCAGCTGTTAAACGTGATGTTGTGTTTACAAGTCCTTCGAACGATGACCAAAGGTCAACGGCCGCGATGAAGAACCTGTTCACACTGGTGTCGATTCTAACCTCTCCCCGTGACGCCCATCACAGAGCCGTGCGTGCCCAGCCACATCTACACGGCCTACACCTTGGGCATCGGCCAGGTGTCTTGGGACCCCGCGGCCGGGGCCGACCGCTACACGGCCCGCGCCGTGACCAGCGAGGGCGCGGCCGTCTCGTGCGACACAATCGACACGAACTGTGACCTGCAGGGCTTAAACTGCAGCCAGCTGTATAACGTGAGCGTGCGAGCACACAACAGCGCCTGCAATGACAGTGTGGTGTCCCTGGAGCCGGAGGTCATCCAGACAGGTGAGTGGACGACCCCCCCCCCCTCCTCTGTCCATATCGGGGGGTGGGGAGGAGGAAACACGTCTTTGAGGAACGCACCCAACACCACGTTACGTGGCCTCATCTGATCAGGCTGTTGGTTGACACAGAGGGTCATCTCAGTCTCCCTGAGCCTTGTTTTGCTTGTTTGTGCTATCGTGATGTCAGCCATATTTGGCACCGATTGAGCTGAATCGGTTGGCTCCTTAACCACAACTCGACCTGAATCGGCCGTGTGTGTGTGTGTGTGTGTGTGTGTGTGTGAAGTAAGGAAGATGACGTGCAGGTGACTGGTGTCATGTCCAAAAGTCTCCTTCTGAAAGTCCCACATCCACAAATCCACTAACCAGGCTATTTAAATATTTATAATATTTACAGCATGTTTACTCTAATTTCAACATTTTTGCACTGCACTGTATTTTGCACTACAATCAACCGTGGCTGGTACCACTACCACTCGATCACTACCACTCAGTCACTTATTATTCATTATCTTTGCTTATTTTATATATTTTCAAGCATCTATTTACTTAATCTTGTATTGTTTGCTGCTATGCGTGTGTTGAGGTACCGAGCACAAGAGTTGTGCCGTAATGAAAGTGAAAGTGAAAGACTGCTTCTGAGTCTGACCCTCCACGCGGCGCTGCGTGTCGCCCGCAGAGCCCTGTGCGCCCTACGGCGTGCTCACCAGGGTGGAGTGCGACGCCGCCGCCGCCACGGTGAGCTGGGAGAGCAGTCAGGGAGCGCTGAGCTACGTGGTCAACATGGAGGGCCGCAACGGCCACTCCCTGTCCTGCCACACCTTCACCACCTCCTGCACCCTGGCCGGCGTGCACTGTGGCACCGTGTACTACGCCTCGGTGGCGGCCCTGGGGGACCGGCTCAACAGCTCCGGCTTCAACACCGTCGTGATGGCGTCAGGTGGGGGCTCACACACTGGACTTCTTGCCCTGATGGGGGCGTGGGTCGGCTTAGCTCAGGAGGTAGAGCAGTTGCCTCGTCACCGAAAGGTTGCTAGCTCGATCCCCGGCTCCTCCTAGCTGAGTGTTGGTGTGTCCCTGAGCGAGACACTTAACCCTAACCGCTCCTGACGAGCTGGCTGTCGCCTTGCACGGTCGACTCTGCCGTCGGTGTGTCAATGTGTGTATTAACCGATGTAAGTCGCTTTGGACAAAAGCGTCCGCTAAAGGCCCTAATGGTAATTGTGTAAGGGGGGTGTCATACATATCTGGCCTGTTAGGCCCTTTGAGACTGTACTGGTGATTAAGGGCTACACATATAAAATCAATTGAATTGAGTTGCACACGTGGCCTGTTGACACGCAGGCTCACCACCAGAATAAAAAACGCTCTCGTGGAAACAGAGTGACAACCTTAAATGAAATGGGTTTTCTGCAGACCCAGCAAACCCACAGATATCCCATTGAGATGCTTATTGTTAATGACAAGTGACATCAACATCTCCCTCCTCCCCCCCCCCCCCCCCCCCACCTTGAAGCTCCGTGCGCGGCGGCGCAGCTGGAGGTGGAGGTGGACTGTCTCAACGACACGGCGGCGGTCAGCTGGGTCCCGGCGCTCGGAGCCGTCTCCTACACGGCGACGGCTGCCGCCGCCGACGGCCACCGGGCGGAGTGCGAGTCGCCGGCCGCCTCCTGCCTGCTGACGGGGCTTCAGTGCGGCCAGGTGTACAGCCTGGCCCTCAGCGCCGCCAACGAACAATGCCAAACCCTGAGCACAGAGGACGTCGCCTTCAGCACGCGTGAGTCCTGCCGGAGGCGACGGGGCGCGGGCACACATGTGGTCCACACGCGCGTCGCTCGACGGCCCGTAAACGAATGTCACGGCGCGAAGACGGGCGTTGCATTATCCAACCTCAAAACTGACATTGTTATCCTCGCTTGGGAGCGTTTTCTCTCTTATTTATTGCTCGTTCTTATTCTTTCTTTCAGTCAAGCATAAGTAATTTGAATTGGTGTAAGCGTCAGTATTTGTGAAATCCGCTTCATAAATACAAATTGTTTAAATAAGAGAATTTCAAAAAACACATTTTCCAAATTCTTTAGGGTCTGTTGCTTTGCTTACTGGTCCTATGACCACCATCATTATTATCTCCTTGGTTCCTTGCTTAACATCGTATCGACAGCTTCTTATCATGCATCCCTATATGTGCAACAAACACCTCTTCATCCAAAATGAAACGTATGTTTGGCATAATCTGTGACTGGGTGACTTGGAAAAGCCAAAGTGAGGTTTTCTGAAGGCCAGCACTGCGGTCAGTGCAAACCGCCGCTCAGTGTGACTCTCCCCCTCCCCGTGTGACCCCCCCCCCCTGTGACCCCAGGCCCCTGCCCCCCACAGCGTCTGGGGGTGGACCTGCTGCGTGGGGCCAGCTCCGCCCGGCTGCACTGGGAGCAGCAGCCCGGCGTGGAGAACTACACGGCCACGGCCAACTGCTCTGATCACGCAGAGGTCACGGAGTGCGTCTCCACCAACGGCACCTGCGAGTTCAGCGCGCTGCACTGCGGCGAGAGCTACCAGTTCTCCGTGGTCGCCCACACCAGCATGTGTCCGAGTGAGGTCAGCGGCACGGTGGAGATGCAGACAGGTGGGTCCTCGCCCGCCTTTAAAACCTGCTCGTTGGTTAGCTGGTGGGTTCGTCCGATGTTTGATTCATTGGCGCGTTGACTGAATCCATCGCAACTCAAAAAGGTTAATTTAGTCTAACTTGATAAATTAACTCGTATGTTCATGCAAACAGACTAGTATTCATTTATTTGTACCTGACATGTTTCGACTACTTCCTGCAGTCTGAAACATGTCGGGTACAAACAAATGAATTCTAGTCTGTTTGCATGAACATACAAGTTAATGAATCCATCTATGTTTAACGTTTGTTAACTCCCAACTGTTGCCCCATTGGAAGTCGATTGATAATCATGATGTGACGTACGATGTGTCGAGGGAGGACACATCATGCGTGCAACAATAGCATAGTGCGAATGTTTAAAATGTGCTGTTGGATCATCGTCTTGTGTGTTAAAGCATTGTTTACCGAAATGCCTCGCTGTTGATCTTTACAATACCCTTAAACATTGCAATTTCCCACGCAAGCATGAATAAAACGTAGCCTTTTGTCACCTACAATCATGGTCAATCCCAGTGCATTATTTGCATGATTGGATGTTGAATTCCTCAGCACCAAGGCGCTGAAATGGTCCTTCTCCTTCCTCAGAGCTGTGTCAGGTGAGCCTGAGTGTGAACGGGTCGTGTGACAGCGAGACGCTGATGATGAACTGGACGGAGGCCACCGGCGCCCTGACCTACCTGATCACAGCCGAAGGAGACCTGGGTTGGGTCAGATACTTCCAGACCAACGACACCATGCTGGAGGTGGAGCTGCTGTGCGGACAGAGCTACACCTTCACCGCGCGAGCGCAGGGGCAAAGCGGCGACGGGCCTGTCAGCGATCCGGCCCATTTCCTCGCAGGTATGTGGATCCATCGGGTTTTAATCGCATTGAAGTGAACACATTTCTATGTTCACAGATGTACAGCACTACATCATCATCCTGTACATTGAGATACTCGTGAAAAGGCGAGGGAGGGTCATGACGTATTACAAATACACTTGGTAGATAACACGTTGTAGTACGACTAGTATATGCTGCGCGTGAACCTCCTAAGATGGCGCAATTTGATTGGTTCGCTATCTCGGGATATTGGGCGATACCCCAGGATTGAGATCTCAAACTCGGGATGTTGTTTTCATCGCAAAATGTCCCGCTTTGTTCGCTAATAAAAAAACAAACAAATCACGGCAAAAAGTGTTATCTTGTTTATTGTGGGAGTGTTCACGTGTCGTATATACACGTGAACGATATTCCCCACTATTCACTTCACCTTCGGCAAATAATTGTTGAACATCGAAGGTCTGACACGATACGATTTTAAATCCTTGATTATCATATGCGTTCATACCCTCTGGCCGCGGCCCGGTCTCACAGCGCCCCTCTCTCCCCTCAGCCCCGTGCGCGCCCCACGACGTTGAGGCCTTCGTGCAGTGCGAGGACCACCTGGGCTCCGTCAGCTGGGCCCTCAGCGACGGCGCCGACACCTACACGGCCGTGGCCATCGCGGACGACGGCCACACCCACATGTGCTACTCCCACAACAACACCTGCACCTTTGACGACCTGCACTGCGGCGAGCGCTACCAGGTGCACGTGGTGGCCCACGACCACGTGTGCTCCAGCGTGCCCAGCAACAGCACGTCCATACGCATGGGTGAGCCTGCAGGGCGGGGACGGGGGGGAGGCAGGGCCAGGCTCTCTGGACTCGGGCTGGGACATTCATTGGGTTCTGGTTGCGATTTCAATTTTTGCGTCAAACGATCACAAAGCTAATATAATCGAGTTTAAACAATATTATATATATATATATTTTTTTTTTTAACGTTTTATAGAAAGTGCAGAGCAGCTAGATACATAACTGTACATTATTTAAGTTTTGATAATTTTCTGTGACCATTTTGTGTATTTTCAAGTTCTCAGTCACAGATAGTTTTTTGGGAGAGACACACTGAATAAATACATCATGTTTTCAAACTCAAAAATAATCATTTGTTTAGTCATTATTTCAATATTGACCAAAATAATCGTCATTGTTATTATTTCCACACTCGAGCCGCCCTGCTCTGGACACCCCTCTTGAATTAAACACGTCCAAAACGTTGCTCTTTTCAGCACCCTGCATCCCCCAGGGCCTGCAGGCGACCCTGGACTGCTCCATCAGGGTTGGTGGATTCATTCCGTTCTACGTCTCACCGCGTTGTGGACACTGTGGAGCAGATGTGTGTAACCACGGCTGTTCCCCAGGTGGCCACGCTGACCTGGGACCGCAGTGAGGGCGCCGTCGTCTACAACGTCACCGCGGAGACCAGCGGCGGCCATGTCCTGAGCGCCGGCACCGCGGGCACAGTGGCGCAGTTCTCCGACCTCCAGTGTGGCCAGATGTACTTCCTGTCGGTGCAGGCGGTGGATTCTGTGTGCCGGAGTGTCCGCAGCCCGGCCATCTCCCTGGACTCAGGTAGGAGGAGCCAGACGCCGGGGGTGTGGTCATACAAGTCAACGGTTTGGATATTGGATCAACCATTGCTGATCAAAAACATGAATTTGTTATTTGCTCCATGATTGTAGTACGTTAAACTGTGTTGGATCGAATGCCTGCGTGGCACCCATCTCTGAGGTGCCTCACGCCCGTGGCCACGCAGGGCAGAGCGTAGATGAGGTGACCGCGCCGGGTGACATCCAGCCTGGATGTTTAGGCGCTAGTCATTAAAGGTGATGTGTTACACCACCAGGTGTGAGTGTGATCAGGCGTTACAAGCCGTTTTGAAAATCGGCCTCTTCTGACCTCACAAGTGGGCGTGTCCACCTAGATGTGTGACGGAGAGATGAGCAACGTTTGCCACAGTCCACTGGGTCGGCTGGTAGACCGATCTGTCCAAGTGTCTGAATGTACTTCAGCTGTGAATCTTAAAACACTGTGTTTCTAAATGTGTAAAAGTACCTCCCCCCCGCCTCTCGCCGTCCCCCCAGCCCCCTGCCCCCCCACCAACGTCAACAGCTCCATGGACTGCCTCTCCAACATCGCCGTGGTGACGTGGAGTGCCTCAGCCGGGGCCGAGTACTACACGGCCGCCGTGACGGACTGGCAGGGCGGGGAGACCTGCATGTCCTCCTCGGAGCAGTGCGGCATGCCCAACCTGGGCTGTGGGCAGAACTACACCGTCACCGTCACCGCCCTGCGGCAGAACTGCCCCTCGGAGCCCAGCGCGCCGAGCACCCTGCAGTCAGGTAGGGCAGCGCCCCACGCGTCAGCTCGGAGGCTGCTCAGCTCTCGGTTGACGTGCACCGTCACGACGTGTGGCCGGCCGGTGGAAGCTCCCCCATGCAAAATGTTTTACCCGGTTTCCGTGGTAACGTGAGGACTTACACCACCGTTCAAGAGATCGGGGTCACCTAGACCATTTCATGTTTTCCCTTGTGTTCAACAGTTCTCAGCTGTGCCAACGTAATTGCACAAGGGTTTTCTAATCATAAATCAGCCTTTCAACACGATGAGCTAAACAATGGACCATTGGAACACAAGAGTGATGGTTGCTGGAAATGGGCCTCATTACACCTATGTAGATATTCCATAAAAACTCAACCGTTTCCAGCTAGAATAGTCATTTACCGCATTAACAATGTCTGGACTGTATTTCCGATTAATTTACTGCTATCTGCATTGAAAAAAACATTGCTTTCCTTTAAAAAAATAAGGACATTCCTAAGTGGCCCCAAACCTTTGAACTGAGCGGATACATCATGAAGGGTCATGTCCAGCAGCAGTGTCTAACCAATAGATCCAGTCTCCATTCAGACCCTCTCTCTCTGTGTCTCTCTCTGCAGTACCCTGCCTCCCCAGCGGGGTGGACATCGTGATGAACTGCTCCGCCCAGGAGGCTGCAGTGTCCTGGAGCCCCAGCCAGGGGGCGCTGTCCTACGCCGTGACGGCCATGAGCGCGCTCGGGGACATGTCGAGGTGCGCCAGCACCGGCCCCGGCTGCACGCTGACCAACCTCACCTGCGGGCAGTCGTACCGGGTCCAGGTGTTGGCCCTGGACAACATCTGCTCCAGCCTTCCCAGCCGGGTGGCCATGTTCAGCACAGGTAGCCATGGAGGACGGGGACGTGGGATCGGCCGTATCGGCTCACGGCCTCTCGCTACGTTATACACGGTTTATCGCTAGAGAGGAAGGAATTGTTCCTGGGGAAAGGAATTCATGAGTCATTTTGTCTCTGCCTCAGCAGGTGTGAGTGTGATTAGCCACTACAAGCCGTTTTAAAAAATCGGCCTCTTCTGACATCACTAGTGGGCGTGTCCACCTAGATGTGTGCTGGATAGATCGGTCTACCAGCCTACCCAGTGGGCTGTAGCAAACGTTGCTCATCTATCCGTCATACATCTAGGTGGACACGCCCACCTATGCTACGGCTAATCACACTCTCCCCTGGTGGCGTAACACGTCTCCTTTAAGACAGAGGACCTAACGCGCCGAGTGCCCTGTCCCTCTGTCCGCCCAGAGCCCTGCCGGCCTGTGATCACGTCCACGGTGCTCGACTGCTACACCGACACGGCGCTGGTGGAGTGGACGCACTCGGAGGGCGTGCTCTCCTACACGACGACGGCGCGCTCGGACGGCGACCACGTGGTCCACTGCACCACCAACTACACCAACTGTGAGCTCGGACCTCTGGAGTGCAGCCAGACGTACACGCTGAGCACCGTGGCCTCGGGCGACACGTGCAACAGCGATGTCAGCGGCAGCGTGCAGCTCCCCTCCGGTAGGCCAGCCAAATTGAATGTATCCATGAGGGAGTGATCCTCCACAGGTGAAACACCTGTTTGTATATCGTGGCTGTTGTCATGGCCGGTAAGGTGCTTTGTACACGAGCCATTTGGATCTCCGGTGAATTGAAAGCGGTTTTGCGATGGCAAAGCAAAGAGGGATGTTTTCTCAGTTTAAACTGAGACAGTTGTACGAGAGATGTATTCAACCGTTGTCAAGATCCCCTCTGGAGGAGGCAATTCTTGGATTCCCAAACCTTTGATTCCTATATTATTTAACATGACGTGCAGAGTTATCCAAAGGTACACCCCAGTTAGTTCTCCAGCCGTTCTTACAGAGCGGCTCGCGTTGGAGCCAGGGTGAACCCCATTGTCGATGTCGCTCAGAAGGCCGGTTCCATCGGGTGTCGTTCCCTCTCACTCCTCGTCCCCCTCCTCAGTGCCCTGCCCCCCGTCGGCGGTGGTGATGGAGGAGGACTGCTCGGCCCACGTGGCTCACGTGACGTGGGACCCGGTGGTGGGTGCGGACTCGTACCTGGTGCAGGCCTTTGGCGTCGAGGAGCACTTCGTCCAGTGCGCGAGCGTCTCCGGGGCGTGCACGCTGCGCGACCTGCTGTGTGGCTTCACCTACAACGTCACCGTGCTCGCCGTCAACAGCGTGTGCAACGTGTCTGAGAGCGCCGTCTCCGTGCTGCCGGCAGGTGAGTCTCTGCACAAGAGGGACCGTTCACCGGCTGTCCTGGCCGGTCGATTTGTATTTTACTTTTTATTGAAAGAAGTAAAACACTTATTTTTTTTAAATCTCAGTGTTTGAATTCCACCTAAAACAGTGGGTTCACTGGCTCTTTAGGTTGACAGGCTCACCTTAAAACCCGCATAATGACTTCTATAAAACAGGCTGCTCACAGGGAGTGTGTTCTCCACACTGCCTGGAGTGGAACTAGCAGTCTGTCAGCAGCAGGGGGGTTAGCAGACAGAGTGTGGAGTCATGACCCGACCTACTCTGCCTCTCATTGGCTGGTACTCGCTGATACCTTGGATGAGAGGTGGACCCCCCCCCCCCCCCCCCCCCCATAACGTGGACGTCCTGTTTGAGTTTTGCCGAAAGGTGAGGAGTTTGTACCCCGATAACCCCGTTGCTCTGCGTGTTCCAGAGCCCTGCGCCCCCAATATGGTGCAGGCCGCCCTGGACTGTGAGTCGGGGGCCGTGTCCGTCTCCTGGGAGGCCAGCCAGGGGGCCGTCTCCTACACCGCGGTCGCCCAGGGCAACGGTTTCCCCGAGACACGCAACACCACGGGCACCACGTGTCAGTTCAGCGCCCTGCCGTGCGGCCTGCCCTACAGCGTCTTTGTGAGGGCGATCGGCGAGGACTGCAGCAGCGCAGATAGCACGGCTGTGCAGATCGACTCAGGTAGAGTAATGCCCCCCGGAGTGATGATCACAACCGTAATGCCCCCCGGAGTGATGATCACAACCGTAATGCCCCCTGGAGTTAATATCACAACCGTAATGCCCCCTGGAGTGAACATCACCACTGTAATGCCCCCTGGAGTGAACATCACCACTGTAATACCCCCTGGAGTGAACATCACCACTGTAATGCCCCCTGGAGTGAACATCACCACTGTAATGCCCCCTGGAGTGAACATCACCACTGTAATGCCCCCTGGAGTTAACATCACCACTGTAATGCCCCCAGGAGTGATGATCACCACTGTAATGCCCCCTGGAGTGAACATTACCACTGTAATGCCCCCAGGAGTGAACATCACCACTGTAATGCCCCCTGGAGTGATGATCACCACTGTATTGCCCCCTGGAGTTAATATCACCAGCATAACATCTCATGGGACAGTGGCAGACTTCCTTCATTTCATTCACTATTGACTCTTCCCTGTTGGTTGGGCGCAGTACCGTGTGAGCCCCAGCGGGTGGCAGCAGTGATGGAGTGCAGCAATGACACCGGCCTGGTGTCATGGGAACAGGCAGAGGGCGGGCTCCCGTACCAGGTCCGTGCGTTCGGCGCCGACGGCCACGAAGTCGTGTGTAGCAGCGCCGGCGACGGCTGTGAGCTACCCAGCATGCACTGCGGCCAGCTCTACAACCTGACAGTGACGGCGCTGGACGGACAGTGTGACAACGTCAGAGCCAACCTCAACCTGCAGTCTGGTGCGTGAAGTGTGTGTGTGCGTGTGCGTGTGCGTGTGCGTGTGCGTGTGTGTGTGCGCGTGTGCGCGTGTGTGTGCGCGTGTGCGTGTGTGTGCGTGGTGAATTGCAAGCTCATTGCAAGCGCCCTGCTGAAAGACACAGCAGAATTGCTGTGGTCTTGAAATATCTACTCCTGACATTAATATTTGTGATGATGTTAACCTAACTTCGTCAAGTGCTAATTTTAAAGAATATTTGTCAAAAAAGAAAAAATAATTAAACAATTATTCTGATGGTTTTGAAAAGAACAACATCAGGATTACATCACATAAAAAACGTCCTAGATAGATGGATCGATGGAGGAGTACTTTATTGATCCCCAGGGGGGAAGTCACACACAGCACACACATACAACATAAACAAGATCATCAAATAAAATAAAATATCCAAATGGATAACATGGGCGATAAAATATATAAAATATAAAAAGATATGCTTTGGAGAATGTGTGACATGACGGTAGTGCAGATAAGTGCTTACAGACCACTTAAAAACGTTGTAAACCATGTCCCACCCTCCCGCTCCCCCAGTTCCCTGCAGGCCCACCAACGTGCGCACCTCGATGCCGCCGTGCCCCTTCACCCAGGCCTCGGTGGCCTGGGAGCACGCCAGGGGGGCCCAGACCTACGCTGTCCAGGCCGGCTGGGGCGTCTCCTGTAACGCCACGACCGCCACCAGCTGCCCGCTGGGCGACCTGCTCTGTGGGCACACGTACAACGTCAGCGTGGTGGCCGCCGACGGCGTCTGCAGCAGCCCGGAGAGCGCGGGGGCTCAGCTCAGCACAGGTACGACGACACCTGAGGAGTCAGACCTGCGTGGTGTGGCGGCTCGCGTCCAGCAGGGGGCGGTGTAAGGGCTGGAGAATATTAAAGGTGACATATTAAACCACCAGGTGTGAGTGTGAATAGCTGGTACAACCGTTTTATAACATGCCTCCTCTGCCCCTTCTCGCACCTGGTGGTATAGTATATCACCTTTAAAAGAGTTAGTGGTGGTTATAACGACACATTTACTCCATTAGAGTTGCGTGTTATAGTGTTTACCCTCATGAACTCAAACGTGTTAGATATTGATTTGGATCTTGGATTGTCTGAATAACACTCAAATGCTGGCTTTCATGCTTGCACTGAAGTACATTTTTCAGAGTTTTTCTGACTTTTCCAGTCTATTCAGCAGGCATAACTCCCATCACTCACACAGGGCGACAGCCAGCTGGTCAGGAGCAGTCAGGACACCCTGACCGCTCCGGGGATCGAACTAGCCCCCCTTCCGGTGTCCAGTCGACCGGCTCTACCTCCAGAGCTCTGCCACTTCCTTATGCTGCCTCCTCTTCTCTGCCCCCCCCCCAGCCCCGTGCCCTCCCCAGGACGTGTCTCTGTCCATGGAATGCGAGGCAGGTATCCTGACGGTGTCGTGGGCCCCTGACCCGGACGCAGACGCCTTCGTGGCCACGTTGGTGAGCGACACCTCGGCGCGTCACACCTGCGTCTCCGCCGGGACGGCGTGCTCCGTGGCGGGCCTGCCCTGCGGCCAGAGCTTCACCGTCTCCGTGGTGGCGGCGAGGGCGGGCTGCGAGAGCGAGCCCAGCGCCCCCCTGGAGATCTCCTCAGGTACGGCCCGGAGCTCACACCCGATCACCACGGACCTCCGGCACTACAAGTCACCGTCAAACGTTTCAATCTCTTACATTTACATTTCGATTTAGGCCGTTTAGCAGACGCTTTTATCCAAAGCGACTTACAACAAGTACATTTGCCAGAAGAAACAGAAACAACAATATATGGCTGGCGGTACAGTGAGGACGTTCGTAGAACCGAGTGCCGAGCACTAACTAGGTTAACCCATTCCCTGTATGCTACAAAGACAGCTAGGATACGATGCTACACACTAAGTACTTTAAACCAGAGGGGCAACGGGGCTTTTGGTGAGGCTGCCCCCGCACCTTTGGAACCAACCGCCGCCTTCAATTAGAGACGCTCCTTCCGTCACCATTTTTAAATCTAAGCTCAAACCACACCTCTCCTCCCTGGCCCCTCCTCCCCTGCTGTGATACGTTGTTTATTTTAATGTTTTTCATGTACTGTCTATGCATGCGGCATGTGTTCTTTTATTTGCCTTTTTGCACCATGTACGGCTCTTTGGCCAGTGAAAAGTGTCTTTAAATGTGCCTTATAAATACATTTTACTTTACTTACTTACTATAACTGAGTACGACCCACAATAACTGCGTACACTCCCCCCCCCCCCCCCCCTCTCTCTCCCTCTCTGGGGCCCTGCAGCGCCGTGCGTGCCCCGGAACCCGGAGGGCCGGCTGGACTGCGTCACCAACTCCGCCTGGGTGTCCTGGGACAACGCGGGAGGCGCCCTGCGCTACACGGCGCTGACGGAGGCGCTGACCGGCGACCACAACAGCAGCTGCACCGCCCCGCCGTCCGACGGCTCCTGCGGCATCCCGCACCTCAAGTGCGGCACGGAGTACGTCTTCCGCGTGGTGGGGGCCAACGACGTCTGCACGGGGGGCTACAGCAACAACTTCACGCTGGAAACAGGTGCCCACCCAACACACAGCCTCTGGGCGTCCGTCACGTAAAGGGCACACCTCCAACAGTGTTTGCCGTTTGCGTTTCCTTACGTCTTTGCATACCGTAGCGGGCCAGTGGGGGGGTGGGGGTTTGCTGCGTGATTAGAAATGGTGCCGTTGAGACCCGGCGTGATGAGGTCCCAGTGTATGATAAAAGTACCGGTAGGTTAATCCTACCTGTTGCCTACCTGTGACTGCATGCTAACCGGAGCTGTCGCTAAACGACCATCACCTTGACCTGCACCGTCCCACGTCGCCCCTCCGCAGCCCCGTGCTCGCTGGAGAACATCACGGCCGTCCACGAATGCGGCAGCAACCGGATCCTGGTGAGCTGGGAGAACACGCCGGGCTCGCCGCAGTACGTGGTGACGGCCGAGGGCCCCGACCAGCGGTCCATCTTCTGCAACAGCACCTTCAGCTCCTGCGAGCTGCAGGGCGCCGCCTGCGGCACGCAGTACACCGTCATGGTGTCGGCCTCCTCCGACAAGTGCAGCAGCCTCCGCAGCCCGCCGATGGACGTCACCACGGGTAAGGGGGCTCTGTCCCGCCACGCCCACAGAGGGGGACGCCGGACGGACGCTGGCTCCCGCCGGTCCACTACCTCGTTCTGTTGACTGTTTCGCTTTTGCATCGAGCAGCTGCGCTTCTTCTTCTTATTAATATTAAGCAGGAAAGGTGCGAACCCCTGAGTGGAAAATCTATTGTTTATGTTTCGAGCGAGTCAATTCAGGCTAGAATGGAGAATCCGCAAGGGTTCGGTTTGGCCCGTGAAGCCCGGATCACATCGACGATGAGCAACAGCTGGGAGCTGTTTCCTCGTTGTTATCGATGGGAACCACGTGGTTCGCCTGCTCTCGGGTTGATCCGCCTGCTCCGGTGTGACCCAGCCCTCTGCTCCTCCTCACCCCCCCCCAGCGCCCTGTGTTCCCCGGAGCGTGGTGGTGGGCCGGTCCTGCGAGGAGGACGGGGCGGTGGTGTCCTGGTCGTCGTCCCCCATGGTGACCTCCTTCCTGCTGACGGCCACCGGCGCCTCCGGGGACGTGCGGACGTGTGAGACGGCGGACGCCAGCTGCACGCTGGCCCGGCTGCCGTGCGGAGAGGCGTACGCGGTCAACGTCACGGCCAGCGACGGCAACTGCACCAGCGAGCCCAGTGTCGACGTCTTCTTCCAAACAAGTACACGTGTTCTCCTCCCGACGCCGTGACACCGGCTCTGCAGCAGGGCATCAGACCAGGGGCGCGTGGGCTTCTAAGGTCCAGAGCGCAGCAATTTATGGGATATGTATTCTGAAAGATATTAGATAAAACATATTCAAATGAACTACGATTGACTAGTGACACAGCCGTTGAAGCCGTTAAAGAAATATGGCAAACAGGGCATTCAGAATGTGGCCGACCCCTCGGTTGGTAACTTACCTCAGTTTGAGGTGAACTATAGGTCGGTCGGTGGTCTCTGACAGCGTTCTGCCGCCTCTCTGCCCGCAGTGCCGTGCCAGCCCACCCAGCTGTCCGTGGACTACCAGTGTGAGGCCAACGAGTCGGTGGTGTCCTGGACGCCCAGCGATGGCAGCCTGCAGTACCACCTTTACGCCAGCCCGGAGCTGGGGGGCGCCCCGATGGTGTGCAGCACCCCTCACACGTCCTGCCGCATGGCGCTGGAGTGCGGCAGCGTCTACAACCTGTCTGTGGTGGCGTCGGACCGCCTCTGCAACAGCTCCTTCAGCGCCCCTCTCCGCTTCGGGGCGGGTAAAGAATCCCCCTCCTCCCGCCAACGCAGACACACACACAAGCAATTGTTTTTCTTATTAATACATTTGTTCATCACGGTTTAACTCTCTCTGCCATGGGGGACTTGGCCAACATACTTCCATAGCATGCACGCATAAACGCACGCATCAATACACACACGCACGCACACACGCACGCACGCACACACGCACACGGGCACATTGCACGGCCACATGCACATGTACGTATATATTATTGTATTTTACACTATCTAATGTATTCAATAAATAATAAACAATGCAACTTTAACCGTTGTATGGGACTTCATAGTGGGTTCCAGTCTGGCCTCAGACCCAAACGGGCAGGGTGTTAACAGGTCTCGTCCCCCCCCCCCCCCCCCCAGCCCCCTGCGCCCCAGACAGCTTGAGGGTCCGCGTGCGGCTGATCGACGGCATGCAGTTGGCCATGGCGACCTGGCCGGCCGTGGCCTGTCCCGCCCCGGTGGAGTACCTGGTGTCTCTGGAGGGCCGCATCCAGGACGACCCGCGGGCCCGGGTGGACCTGTGGTCCTACCCCACGGACCGGCTGTACTACGAGTTCCCCGTGCCCTGCAGCACGGTCTTCAACCTCACCGTGCGCTCGGTGAACGGCGCCGGGGTCAGCGTGGCCGGACCGCACTTCCACGGCCTCACGGGTTAGTACGTTAGTTAGTACGTTAGGTTAGTACGTTAGTTAGTACGTTAGGTTAGTACGTTAGTTAGTACGTTAGGTTAGTACGTTAGTTAGTACGTTAGTTAGTACGTTAGTTAGTATGTTAGGTTAGTACGTTAGTTAGTACGTTAGGTTAGTACGTTAGGTTAGTACGTTAGGTTAGTACGTTAGTTAGTACGTTAGTTAGTACGTTAGGTTAGTACGTTAGGTTAGTACGTTAGTTAGTACGTTAGGTTAGTACGTTAGTTAGTACGTTAGGTTAGTACGTTAGTTAGTACGTTAGTTAGTACGTTAGGTTAGTACGTTAGTTAGTATGTTAGGTTAGTACGTTAGTTAGTACGTTAGTTAGTACGTTAGTTAGTATGTTAGGTTAGTACGTTAGTTAGTACGTTAGTTAGTACGTTAGTTAGTACGTTAGGTTAGTACGTTAGGTTAGTACGTTAGTTAGTACGTTAGGTTAGTACGTTAGTTAGTACGTTAGTTAGTACGTTAGCTTAGTACGTTAGTTAGTACGTTAGTTAGTACGTTAGTTAGTACGTTAGTTAGTACGTTAGGTTAGTACGTTAGTTAGTACGTTAGTTAGTACGTTAGTTAGTACGTTAGTTAGTGCGTTAGTTAGTACGTTAGTTAGTACGTTAGTTAGTACGTTAGTTAGTACGTTAGGTTAGTACGTTAGTTAGTACGTTAGTTAGTACGTTAGTTAGTGCGTTAGTTAGTACGTTAGTTAGTACGTTAGTTAGTACGTTAGTTAGAACGTCGCCCAACGCTCGACAGACGCACGCGTTGGGTAACGTTCGGCCCTCGTTCGTCCGGCCGAAGGGACTCGCTCTGGAGCACGTCGGGTTGGACTGGAGGATACCGCCGGGCTGCACAACCCCTACACCACCCATACACTACACAACCCCTACACCACCCATACACTACACAAGCCCTACACTACCGATACACTACACAACCCCTACACCACCGATACACTACACAACCCCTACACCACCGATACACTACACAACCCCTACACCACCGATACACTACACAACCCCTACACCACCGATACACTACACAACCCCTACACCACCCATACACTACACAACCCCTACACCACCCATACACTACACAACCCCTACACTACCGATACACTACACAACCCCTACACTACCGATACACTACACAACCCCTACACCACCCATACACTACACAACCCCTACACTACCGATACACTACACAACCCCTACACCACCCATACACTACACAACCCCTACACTATCCCTACACTACCCATACACTACACTATCCCTACACTACACAACCCTAAACTATCCCTACACAACCCCTACACTACCCCTACACTACACAACCCCTACACCACCGATACACTACACAACCCCTATCCTACCCGTACACTACTCAACCCCTACACTACCCGTACACTACTCAACCCCTACACTACACATGATGACGTAGACAGGATTTGATGCCCTCACTAACAGAAGCCTCCACCTCCCCCCCACCAGCTCCTTGCCCTCCTGCTGATGTGCGGTACAGCAGAGAGTTGTTCGACCAGATCTCGGTGTTCTGGGACGAGTCAGTGTTTGCCACGGGGTACACTGTGTACAACAGTTCGGGGGCGATTTGCAACACCAGCACAGTGTTCTGCCAGTTCCTCGAGGCAGACCCAGACAGCCTGTGGGTGACGGCGAGCAACGCAGTGGGAGAGAGCGAGCCCAGCACCAACATCACGGGTACACACTGAGAATCTAAAATAACACCACTGCTCTGCATCAGGAATAGTGCTAATTATATAAATAATTCAATTATAATAATGATTCTATAAATACATTTATTTATATATATATATATGTACACACAATGTATGTTTTTAATGGTAGTGGTTTTCCAAAGAGTCCGACGTTCCAATAAATGACTCCTTCCCACCCGTCCTCAGGGCCAGTGTTCGTCCGTGGAAGACGGGATCTGCGGAGTAATGAGGTGGCAGCCGGGAGTCGGAGCGGTAAGCGTGCACTGGAACAGCTCTCCGTCCCACCCCGTGGAACACATGGGCATCAGAAGGCTCCTTGGTCAAATACACAAATACATCGATTAGAGTCCTCAATGGTCCGATTAGGAGATGAAACTAATGCATTATAATTTCATTTTCATTTCATTTATTAACTTAAAGGACAGTACACATTAACCTACATTTCTGTCAATGTGTTAGCGTTAGCCAGCAGGCTCATTTTCAACTGTAGTCCTTTGGCCGGATGTTAAGCTAGGTATTAAGACAAACGTATTTCATTTCAAATTTTAACCCCCCTCCCCCCCTTCCCCGTCCCAGCGCTCAGCACCCCCGGCTCGGTGCGGCTGGAGGCGCGGCCCGCGGCCTCGCTGTACGTGGCGTGGACGGCCGTGCAGGACGCCACCCTGTACACGGTCATCGTGAAGCAGCCCAGCGCCGCGCGGCCGGCCCTGGTCACCACCGTAGACACCGAGTTCACCACGGTGGGCGGACTGGAGCCCCACACCCGCTACTGCGTCACCCTAGCGGCCAAGAACGCCCTCGGCCAGAGCCCCTACTCCACGCCCCAGTGCCTCGCCACCGGGGCTCCAGAATGATGCACCCCCTGACCCCCCCCCTCACCCACCCACCCTAGCCCTGTGGACATTGGACTGAAGCCAGTGACATGTTTAATGTCTCCCCCATTTTTACTGGTTGAGAGTAGATGGATGAAAATTAGGAGAAAAACATTGATTGGCAAAAGTACGAATAAGGATAATATTATGGCTTCTTAAAAAGGATTAGTATTTCTTTGAAAACCTAAGACACCAAAAATAGCTGTTACGGTTTTCTCTTATGAGTTGTATGGTCTAACTTAATGAGTTAATGAGAAATCAAAGAGTCTTCTTTTTAGCAATAGGTTGTTTATTTCCTCATGTAGAATCATTCGGCAATTAGTTCTCTTAAGAAGGTTTTGCTGAAATGATATTTATCGCAAATGGTAATATATTTTTTGACATGGGCAAAAATGATTACTTTCTGTTCATCTTAGTTCTCCAGCTGATTGTTCAATCAAATACTGTACACAGAGTGACAGTAAAGCTAATGAAAGCAAATACATCGGTAATTTATCAAGATTTTTTTTTAAACCATACTGTGTATTATATCTGATGTACTATAATATATATGTATTCTCTCATTTTATGAACAGAGCTGTCTAAATGGCTACCTGGTTGCCTGGAAATAATAAATAAAAAGTCTCTTGCTGCACCTGTTTTATTTATCACTCGCCATGGCAACTGCTTCATGGTTGCTATGACACTGCTACGACACTTGTAACAAAATTAAGAAATATACACAATCAAACATACATTTCCAGAAGGCTGACGTAGATTACGTTCTTCATACCGGTAATTGTGCACTATTTAAAAAAACAAAACAAATATAGGCTTAAATACTGACGCGCATACATTGGCAGAACAAAGTCCATCTACTCATGCAACCCTATCAAAAAATGAAGCTATGTGTTTAGAAGCGTATTTGATCTGTAGACCTTCCTATCAAACGATGGAGACTGACGTTGTCGGCATGCATTTGTGCAGAAACAGTAGGAAGCGCATCATGAACTAGATCGACGACGTCGCAGACCCATATGCCGTGTTCCAATATCCATACTATCCGTACTTGCTAGTTTGAGTACGTAGGGCGTTCCGATTCAGATCCTATAATGTCTCTTTGCGGCTTGTATGACATGGATATCCAACGTCCAAGTGCTGTCACGTGATTCCACTTGCCACCCCCACTGACGTAACTGGCTAATGACTGAAACAACCAAATTGTGATTGCAAAAACATGCGTTTGTGAAATTAGTTTTTGATGGGTCCACTCCTTAAGCCAGGGGTGTTTCTAGGTTTCATAAACATCCGGGGCTTAGCCCAGACGGAAAATGAAAAGGCCAAAATGATTGCTATCCTTTATTTTGCATGAACATGTTTTCATAATGCTTCACCTAAATAAACAATGCACGGTTTCTTATAGCTTAAAATGGCTACCTGACTGCTGTGCTGCTTATCCCCAAATGTCTAAAGTTCCGTTCAAGTTATTTCAGAGTAAAATGAACACAAGTGAGACAGACTTTACCCACACACATCTGACTGGGGATAGGATAGGTTAATTCACTTGAGGTGGTAAAAAGGTTATGTTTTAAAATGTTTATTCTCTTGCCAGAAGGACTATCTAGACTAGGCTAGTACTTATAAATAATTATAAATATTTTTACTTTTATTTTTTTAACCCAAAAATTATATTCAAGGCTAATTAAACACGGGGTCTGATTAGGATGTCTGGGTTCAGGGCCTAATCGACCAGGTAAACACGCGTCCTGCCGTCCACCGAGCTCCAGGAAACCAAGTTCCAGGTGGTTAATATTTAGCTCAGACGTCGTTCCCTCAATACATTCATGATCCAAAATCTCACCGCAGTTGACCTCAGATCTGGTGAACTGGGCTTTTATTTCTTTCACTTCATATGTTTCGACCAATCCTGTTGCTGGAGGCAGAGTTATTTGCAGACAAACTAGACCAGCCCATGAACATATTAAAATGTAAATACAGACCTTCCTGTATAATTAAGGTGTATGACATCTCCCTCTGCTGTCTCACAGCAGAGTCTCACACCAAACTACATTTTCCGTTTGAACCAACGTAGCTATAGTACATTGATGTGAGACGGGATGGTGGATTGAACGTGCTGTAGCAGCAGAGAATGGCCTGCGGGGCAGTATGTACATTGTTAATTACATGAATAGGCTTGAATTTAGTTGTAATATGGAGGTTTCATATTTTTACAAAATGGATTATGTGAACATTGCTGAATAACAATCATGTATATTAAATGTAGTTGTAGGAGTTTAGCTTGACATTAACCAAGTTAAAGGACAATTAAATGAACCGCACCAAACATGTAGAAGTCAATGTGGGATTTTAATATATAAACAAAAACACTTGACAGAAGTTGAATACAATTTTGTAAAGGAAGCAGAGGAAAACATTTTCCCAAATGAATCTTTTAAAAATTGTCACCACCATTCCGAAAGCAAATGAAGAGGTTTGTGTAAAAGCAGTCCTCCCTGACCAGCTCTGTCCCTGACTCTAAACCCTGACTCTCAACCCTAACGCTGAACCCTCTGAGGGCATGGAGACGCGCCTCCAGTGTAAAGGTTCGAACCACAGAGAAGGAAGAGGAAGCAGTAGAGAGTAGTGAAGTAGTGAGGTTAGTGACAGACGTGAGGGAAAGGCGTGTGGAAGCACACGGTTACATGTGGGGTCAAGAAGATCACTCCCACTGGAGGTCAGTGATCCATCAGCCTCAGACTGCTGAGCTCAGCAGGTCTTCTGGAGGACGAGGCTCAGATGAACTGAGGAGACGGGACCAGCAGGATGTCAGGATCAGGGCGGGTTTAGCTCAGGTGTGTCTACCCCCGACCAAACAGGATCAGGTGAGGTTCAGCTCAGGTGTATCTGCCCGGACCAAACAAGGACATTGATTAGGTTCAATATTCAAAAGATGCAACATTATCTGAACCAAAGAGAAGTCATTAAGGAGCAGGCAGGCTTTAGGACGCCTTGCTCAAGGACGCATCACTGTATTCTGAGGACTTGAAACCGGCACCATTGGTTGAGAGTTGAACCCCCAACCCCCTACCTAGTCCACTATGTCCAGATACTGCAAACATATGAGGAATCCTTGATGGTAGAGTACTGGTGGTCCTCAGGATTTGCCTTCCAGATATACGGCTTCTCCATCAGTCCTCCAGATTCCTGGTCTGGTTACAAACGTAATTTGTTAGGTAACAAACACAGTAGTAGTTTGTCTCTAATGTTAGGTAACAAACACAGTAGTAGTTGGGCTCTAATATCAGGTAACAAACACAATAGTAGTTTGTCTCATGTAAGGCAACAAACACAGGAGTAGTTGGGCTCTAATGGCACGTAACAAAGTAGCTGCTGTAGTTTGTCTGGTAAACAACCACAATAGTATGCCGTAACTTGTACTGGACAAACTAATCCTGCGTTACAACAAGTCCACTCTGTTTATTTTAGGCAAACTTACGAGGATCCTGGTTGGAGTGATGTCGTCCTCCAATGTCTTGGCTCCTCCATCAGCTCTCCTCAGCCAGTCCTGGTCTGGAACAAACAGCGCGAGTCTGGCCCTAAAGTCTGGTAACAAACATGTGGTTTGTCTTATTTTTAAGCCCTTTATTTCCAGTTTGTTTGGTTAATACAAACTTACAATCCTTGTTGGTAGAGTGATGGTCATCCTCCAGATTCACAGCTCCCCTACCAGCTCGCCTCCGCTCCAGAAACACGTTCTAGTAAGAAAACACAGCGGTAGTTGGTTAACGCATGTCAAAGTAACAGCTGTATTTTGCCCTTTAAGTCAACCATGTTGTAAATACAAACTTATGAGGAATCCTTGTTGGTCGATTCCTAGTCGTCCTCCAGCGTCTCAGCTCCTCCAGCAGCTCTCCTCAGACAGAGTCCTGGTCTGGAACAAACAGCGGAAGTCTTGCTTCAACATGTGGTAAAACAGATGTAGTCATCTGGTGGTATATAATGTGGCCCTGACCTGTTCTGGAGGACTTCTGACAGGAGGTGGAGGTCTGGCTCTGGGTGAGGAGGTGGAGGTCTTGCTCTGGGTTAGGAGGCAGACACCTTGGGACAAACTACATTTTACCTTTTTAACCTTGTACATTTCTAGAGTATCTTCTAATGCAACATGTGGGAATGACGGCCATTATTTTAGCTTTGATATTATCCAGTTGCTAACTCTGCACCAACGTCGTTGTTTAACGGCATTCCATTGGGTAGGGTTTAACTTCTGTGGCATTTAATGACGTACTAAAGCTGAAGTAACAATGAACACTAAACAGTATCGATATTAAATCAAATTTACTCAGCCATATTCAGGTGCTGTGTTCCGTTGAAGAAATGTTAAATTGTCTTCCACCTTGAAATGATTTTCAGCCTTCACCGATGTCAAAAATGGGGCCGCAAGTAGAACGGCCTATTGTACGCAGCGCGAGTCCCGTCAACGTGGTTAAAAGTACGGCGCAACCATCGGAAATGATCAACATATTGTATGACGTACGTGTCAGTATGTATTTAATATCAAACTTAAGTTGTTTAAGATAGGGGGCAACAATTCCCAATGGAAACCGATTGAAAAATAATTTCCATTGGCAACGGCTCGAGGTTACGCAAATACAATCCGGAACGTTCCGCCAGATTCCCTCTGGGGACTCCCGTCCATCTAACTGCCAGGTGGTTTCTTATGGTTGTCAAGACTACAACGTTCTATGCTAACCATTGGGACTAAATCAAATGACCGCACTCAGAACCTTCCACGGCGGGAAGCACAAACCGTCCGACTGGAATCCGAACATTCCGGCCGGAACCAACCAAAGAAAAAACAGAACCAGCGCCTCACCTTGAGCTGAACGGCGGAAGATCCTGAAGTCCAGCGATGGTCTTCATTAAAACACAGCCAACAGACTTACCTTGAGGAGATCCATTTGTTGCTGTTGGTCATTAATACTATTCAGTGTACCTTTACATTATTATGCACCCAGTGTGTACAAATTATATCACTCGAAACCATACGAAGAACCAAACTACCATGTACGTCCCACAACAACTTTAAACCTAAAATCCTGCAACCATTCAATACAAAACCGTGTCTACATTTGACAATTATCTAGATTATTCTGGGTACAAACCATGCAGAGCAAATCTAAACGTTGAGCTCACAGAGAGCCGACCATAACCCCTGCAACGTCACCCTGACCGCCTCATCACCAACAGCAAATCATGCCAGCCACCCAACACATGTAAAGCTCCAGTGAGAAGTGGGCATCTGAGTGAAAGGACTGCCCATAATAAAAAGAAGCCCAATTCCTGAACTATCCAACCATCTTCATGGTTTAAAGATTTACAGACTTGACATTCCATTGTGTTCTAATCACCTTAATCTGCTCCCTCGTTACTTATAAAACTTTACATCTCCATCACTAGTGTTACATCCTACATATGGGGGTGTGGTCTGAGTGAGCAGAGATGCATGCTGGGACACAGTGCTGTCTGAAGTCTTCAGTTCTATAGACACGCCCCTCAGGAGAAACCAAGTGTTTGAGAATCTGTCGTGACATCAGTTACATGAGCTGGAATATCCTTCAAGATGGCGCCAGGATTCTCAGAGGAGAAAGGCCAAGAGGAAGATGTGTGGGTTCTTCCTCTCAGCCAGTGGAACACAACAACGGTCTTCATCAGAGTACCATGGAACACTTTGAAACATTCTCCTCTTTACACCTTGAAGCCCCATTAAGGTTTCCTTACCTCCTCAGCTGAAGGGAACAACTTCAGCTCGAAGAGCGCACTAGCTGGAGTTCCCGGATTGGTTTTGATTTAAGGGAACCAATCGTTCAGCTAGTCCTGTCCGAAACAAATGCAGTTCAGCCTGAGAAGACGTGCAACCGAGAGCAAGACAAGATCCACAGGGCTCTCCATCAATCCAGCCAGGTAGGAAGAGCCGTGTCATTACAGGTCTGAAGGTCATCTTGAATATCCATTTAGGTCCCTTTCCAACGTCAGACTCTCCTTGTGGAATTCCTTTTGGTGTCCATCCTCCATTGATCCTGATTGGTGTAGTCCTAGTTGGAAGTCACTGATCTGAACACGCCGCTTGCATCCTTTTACACTTGAGTTGGATACCCTCCTTCCTGCTCAGTGTGTGATATCGCTCCGGAGCGTCGGCTCAGGGCTCTTCATGCCTACTGGAGCCCCTTAAGTAAACGTGTGGCCGTCCATCGGGTATGATTTAGTTGACCATTCCAATATCCCAAGCCAATCACACAGACCCCCGTATGAACATTATCATTGTCAAAGCAAGCCGGACACACAAACGTAGAACCCAGGACAGGCACGTAGAACCCCATGCCAGGTGTGAGTGGGAGACACACACATAAACACAGTAGAACCCTAGCGATGCTCAAAAATCGTCCATCTCATGTCAAACCCAAACACACACACACACACACCACTGAGCCATAAAAGGCCAAACATCAAGCAGGGTAAAAACCTCATGCCAGATAACATTCCATCTTCCCCCCCCCCAGCTCTCCTGCCAGGGCACCCATAACAGAACAACCAATGCTCCAGAGAAGTAAATTATGTACAACATTCTTCAGTGGCGTCCCACATTGGTGATGGATTATGCTTGGCGTCTCCAAAATGTGTCCCAGGTTGATTCAACGTCTCTGAAGTCATGTAGTCGTCTTTGTAGCCCAGTGGTTTCCTGAATGAGGGGCCTTCACAGATGCAAACGGTGCAGCTTTAGTCAGCCTGAGGACAGGAAGGAGGTCATCTGTTCAGAAGACCACCCAGTGGAGGGGGGTGGCTCTTGAGGAGCAGGATCCATCTTGGAATGGCCCCAATTAAGACCTTTTTGGAAATTAAATTGTTCCTGAGGAGTCACGATGCCTGGAGGGGACTGTTGAATGTGTTCCATGGTTCTTTGTGTCAGACTGAAGTTATGTTTTAGTCGTTGAGATGAGGAGCCCCCTCATCTCCCCCTGGTGTTTCTCCTTCTGAATCCCTGTCTCCATCTTTAAGAACATTCCAGTCCATGTAACTGACGTCACAACAGTTTCTCAAACACTCAGTTTCCCCTGAGGGGGCGTGTCTACAGACCTGTAGACTTCAGACAGCTCTGTACCCCAGTATGCACCTCTGCTCACTCAGACCACACCCCCATAAGTAGGATGTAACACTCTAGTGATGGAGATGTAAAGTTTTACAAGTAACGAGGGAGCAGACTAAGTTGATTAGAACACAATGGAATGTCAAGTCTGTAAATCTTTAAGCCATGAAGATGGTTGGATAGTTCAGGAATTGGGCTTCTTTTTATTATGGGCAGTCCTTTCACTCAGATGCCCACTTCTCACTGGAGCTTTACATGTGTTGGCTGGCTGGCATGATTTGCTGTTGAGGCGGTCAGGGTGACGTTGCAGGGCTATGGTAAAAACACTAAAGTAAAGCAACCCTCATGTGATGAAGATGCAGAGCTCAGGAGAGTAGAATGAAAGAAGAATAATTTGGAGCCTGTAACCATTTTAACAAATCATTAAAACCAACATAAACCAAACACCTAAGTAACCCATGAACCAATAAAACATCCTTACTACTCAGATCAACCTTTAGGTAACAGGTTAACTCACCAGGAAGCGAAAATACATCAATGTGCCCAAGAGTAATGAGAAATTAATGACTTACAGTTTGCAGTTCATCTTCATGGTTAAGTTGGGATACTCACAGAACTGCAGTTAAATATCCATGATATACCTTTGAAGGAAGGAACAGTTTACTCATGGTCCAAATTTCAAATGCGAGTTATCCCCGATTTCCTTCACACATTATCAGTGATTTATATTCAACATACAAGTCACGTCAGTTGTGCTTTGCCACACAATTCTACTCACATCAGGTTCAGATGAGATGCTCCTCTTTACTTCAAAAAGTCTTTAACCTGTGAAACAGGAAGAGATGTTAAATAAGTCACAACAGACCTCAACAAAACAGTACAAACACGTTCTGGTTTCTGTGAACAGAACAACATACGTTTGGGAGACGCTACACTGCCAAACAGTGGAGGACCCCAACGTACTGTCCGATTCCCTCTCAAGTGAAACGCACCAGATGCAACTAATTAAGAAAACCACTTGGCAGGCGAGCTGCGGCAGGTGAGCTAATTAGTAAAACTCAATGCAGGTTCTTCTTGGTAACAGTGAGAGGCTATTTCAGCTCTGTGTTTGATCTTAAATGACCTCCCTCATTTTAATTAAAGGGATGAGTCTGATTTGACTGATTTAGATTCATGCTTCAAAACGAAAAAAGTCTTAATTCAATTCACCTTACTGTGCGAGTGAGTGAGTGAGTAGCTTTCATCAAAGAGACTCATTCACTGGTTAAACTGGAGTCATCGCCTACCACACACAAACCATATATACATATATATATACATATATATATACATATATATACATATATACATACATACATACACACACACACACAATAGGTATACACCAGGGGTTTTCAAAGTGTGAGAGAGTGAGCCCCCCCTCAGAGAAAAAAAAAATTCACCTTTTTTAAATACATTTGAACATCTTAATCTGTGTAATAAACTGCCAGTCGAATCAGATCTGCATTTTCAATCCAGAGATTAGACTAATCGGCGGGGTTTGTTTACAGGCGTTGCTATGGTGACCTAAATTATAAGCAACGGAAAACGATGCCGGTAAGAAACTAAAACTGTTATTCTGAAAAAAGTATAAATGCTATCAAAATTCCGTTTCGATAGTATTGAAGATACAAGTGTGTAGATTTGTTTAATGGTTTGAACGATGGTAAACGGTTGAAAAAGGAATGAGTTACGAATTACGATGTCTAGAAGTAGGTGTATCAGAATGGGCTGACGTCTGCAATGAAAACAGCTGAAAACGAAGCGGTATGAAACTAAAACTGTGATTCTGAAGAAATTGTAAATGATATCGAAATTCTGTTTAGATATTATTGAAGATACAAGTGTGTAGATATGTTACTTCTACAGTTGAAGTAGGCCTACGACTGATTATTTGAATCATCGACTTTCAGGGTTTTTTCGGGTTTATCTTTTTCTCACGTCGCGCCCCCTGAAGAACCCCCCCCCACACACCCAGTCTCTTCCACAAATATCGCATTTTTATTGCCTCTACTCGAGAATAGATTTGGGTGGGGATTTCTAGGTTTCATAAACATCCAGGGCTTAGCCCAGAATGAAAATCCTGCACGCCAAATTTATGTGTATGCTTTATTGTGCATGCAAACTTTTTCATAATGCTTTATCAAAATAAACGAAATACGCGGTTTATTAAAGATAGGTAGGTACCTGACTGCTATGCTGCTTATCTCCAAATTTCTAAAGTTCCATTCAAGTTATTGCAAATGAATACAAGTGAGGCAGACCTTACACATTGTGGCAACCCGGCACAGTGAGCGAACCACCTCCTCCCAAACAGGATACAACTTTGAGGGGAAAAGCCAAAAAAGGCATGTTTAATCCAGAACATAACAAAGTCTCTCAAAACACAAATAACATAATACCGGCTGGGAGGCATCCCGTCACCCACGAGGACCGGTCTCTCCGTGCAGGAGCTCCAGGGCTGGGAGAGCCCCGAATGAGTGGAGGAGCGGGCTATTTAAGCCCTGCTTCTCCACCCGTTCCTCAGGTGCTCTGAATCTTCTTAATTGGCAACGGCCGGGTTGCCACAACTCATATACACATACATACACACGCACACGCACACGCACACGCACACACACACACACACACACACACACACACACACACACACACACACACACACACACACACACACACACACACACACACACACACACACACACACACACACACACACACACACACACACACACACACACACAGATCTGACTGGGGATAGGATAGGTTAATACACTTGAGGTGGAAAGTGTCCGAAATGGAGGAGACATAATATTTGTCTTTTCTTTATTTTTTATTGGTTTGTTTGAAGAGAAGAGCAGAAAATAAAATTGATAATAATGGATACAAATTCCAAGAAACATATTATTTGAATCAAAATGAAATCATATATTGATGGTTATTAAGCACACAATATACAGCGCAAGAAAATAAAAATGCAGACGTTTTCTGCAAAGCAAACAATTTCTGTTCCCTCTTTCTTCATTTGTCACGTGAAGTCGTTCCCCATTTTGTTATACTTTTCCATCATTGCCAGTACGTTGTTTTTTTTATTATATCAATATTAATTTAAACAAAAATAAATAAAATGGCGTCCATTCATTCCTATGTAAACTCATGCGTAGACCCCATGGTAGACCCAAAGGCCATTTTTCGAAAAGTGGTTCGCCAGCCGCTCGTCAGTGGGCGGACTGGTTCAATTGGTTTGACCCTGGACTGTTGTGTTGGTTTGACCTTGGGTGGTTCAATTGGTTTGACCTTGGGTTGTTGAATTAGTTTGACCCATGGTTGTTGAATTAGTTTGACCCCGGTTGTTGAATTAGTTTGACCCATGGTTGTTGTTGAATTAGTTTGACCCTGGGTTGTTTAATTGGTTTGACCCTTGGTTGTTGAATTGGTTTTACCCCTGGATTGTGCGTCACGTGGCTGACGGGACCAGACGACCCAGGCAAACAACACCACAGCAATTAAGACCTACCGTAATCATGGAGGAGCCCCGTTTCAACCCGTCGGTCAACACACAGAGGCACCAATATGTGATCGACTTTGTTAAGACACACAAACCTAAAAAGGTGAGTAACACTGGGGATCCTGTGGCGATCACTTTAGCATCTAACGTCCCTTTGCTAATAAACATTTATCAATTCAATACCATTGTCACTGATCTACCGTAACTTTTTGTTGTGCACCAGGTTGTGGATTTGGGATGCAATGACTGTTCACTACTGAGGAAACTCAAGTTTCACCGTGAAATCGAACTACTTTGTGGGGTGGACCTTAAGAGCGACTCGATGAAGATGAAAATGTACATTCTAAAGCCGATATTTTATTTGATCTCTGCACAATAGCATTTAAATCCTTCACACACATGGTATTGACCAGTTTGATTGTATCCTTAAAAGACCCACGATGCACCCTACCGGTATATAAATCACGTTTCACATTATCAGAAGAGCTTGGAACTGTTATTTAATTTGCAGGCATGAATTGGCACCTCTCCCAACTGACTACCTGCAGCCGGGAGCATCTCCACTGAGCATTGAACTGTATCACGGCTCCGTCACACAGAAGGATGCCAGGCTCCGAGGATTTGATCTGGTGACCAGCATAGAACTGTAAGAAGACCAGGCTCAGCTGAGACTATTATCGCATTTTCCTTCCTTCTCTTCCTCAGCCGTTTCTATGAGGGTGCGGTTTAATCCTCAACTCTAAAATGCATCAGGCATCAAACTTCTCTCTTGCGCTCAGTGTGTAGCTAAAGTTATCTTAACATATTCTCACACAAACGAATATAAAAGAATATATCTACTCACTACAATATGTAGTCATAATGTATACTAATCATAATGTATACTGCATTTTGAAGCCAACTTCTATGCCATATGGTAGATGCTAATACCTGTAAAGAATTACAAGTAACAGAAGGCGTTGATTGTTCTATTTAAAAAGCACCGCCTACGTATCTGAACAGAGTTGTTCATGAACAACTTGGAGAATAAAACACATTTTATTTGGACTTTATACAATATGATTTTAATAGGAACCTAGAAAAAAGTAATTGAAATCGGTTGAGGAATGTAAACGTGATGGTGCTTATTATCCAGAAGGAACGCGCGTGTCTCCCACACGTTTACAGTCCTCAAATATGACGACCACGTTGACATATCACAGCAACGCGTCCATGCTTTCAATGCCTTTGTATGGATGCTTTGGAAGGCATTACTTTTCCGTGTTTCTCACTTTGATCCCCCCCCACCCAGCATCGAGCATCTCCATCTGGACGCTGTGGAGCGCTTCACCGAGGTGCTGTTTGGCTACATGACCCCAGGGACGGCCATTGTCAGTACCCCGAACGTCGAATTCAACCCGCTCTTTCCCAGAATGCCCGGCTTCAGGAACTCCGACCATAAGTTTGAGTGGACCCGAGCTGAGTTCCAGTCCTGGTTAGTGGTTGTCATTCAATACGGCTAAGGTTTAATTGTTTGCGCTGTTTCTTGATATTCTACCAAAGAAAACTGATTGTGAACGGATGAAGCTTTCAGAAATAAGACACAAGATGTTGATTCAAACCGATTTTAACTTTTTGACAGTTTACTACTGGGGCCCGAGAGTTTTTGCGGATGCCCTCCTCCAGTCACATGATCGTCGAGATAAACATGAAGAGAAACAAAGTGAAACTCGCCACTCACACCGATTTCTGTTTGTCTCCGCAGGGCCCTGAAGGCATGTGGGCGGTACGGCTACGAGGCCGAGTTCACGGGCGTGGGGCAGGCAGTACCTCACCTGCACCTCCGGGTGGGCTTCTGTACGCAGATCGCCGTGTTCCGGAGGCTGGCCCGCGGCGGCGGGGCTCCGGCGTCCAGCGGTGACACCGGGGAGATCTTTTCATACAAGCTTGTAAGCAGCTCATCGGTGTGAGGTAGCGTGAGAGGCTAGCTCACCCCTCCCTGACTGGCTGGTTGTCTGGGTTCTTCCAGCTCTACAGCGTGTCCTACCCCAGTCTGTGTGATAACAACGTCCTGCGAGGGTGTCTGGTGAGTGAGGTCCTCCACTGGGCTTACCAGCTCTCCCGAAGGAGGAGGACGGAGGAAAGGGAGGACGGGGAGGAAGGCTGGAGTCACACGGAGCCGGACAGGGCGGAGACGGAGCCGACAGGTGACCCGAGGGAAACCTGCAAACCTCAACGTTAAGAGAATGTTTTCTGGATGTTAGCTTCTCCATGTGTTCCACGGCGACGGTTGAATTTTGTTTTTGCCGTCCTGTAAAACCTCTTGTCTGAACAGGAAGGCAGTAACGGCGGGCCACCATTTTGTTACACTTTTCCAAATCCAAAGCTTTGTCCTTCTGCAGATGAGTTTGAGGAAAGCGTCTTTGACGGAGAGGGAACCCACGGGTGGGAGGATGTCAAGATGACCAGCAGAGGGCAGCTGGAGTCCTACAGACAGGGCCGGTACGGGAATGCTTTGTTGTTGCTTTTTTCTCACTTGGGTTCGTGAATACACAATTATTATTGCTTAAGTAATTGGTGCTCCATATGTGTCCTATCCCATTATCAAAAGAAGAAACGGCTGCATAGGGGATGATTTGCTCTAGAGGTTTTCTGAGTTTGTTAATTTCGTTCTACTTGCCGCGACCCCCCCCCCCCCCCCAGATGTGTGTGTGTTCCTCTGCGCAGAGTGTGGTCCTGCTGCCCCCGGATCAGAGACCTGAGCGGATCCCTGGCTCGTCTGAGGCTCTTCATAGCCGACGACCCACTGGTCAGACTGAGCCAGGACGGGTTTGCTGTGGTTCTGGATGAAGGTATTCCTGTACTTTTAATTCATTAATCAAATGTTTGAGGGGTGGAGTTATGTTGATTGGTTTCACCCGCTTTATACGCTGCAATGACGCCCTCATGTATTGCTCTCATGGGTATTAATGAATGTATGCATTATGATACCAGTAATAACCGTGTTCCTCTGCTCTCCTCTCAGGGGAAGAGGTCAGTGAGGAGGAGCCAGAGAACACCGGAAGAATGGACCCAGCCTGCCACCACGCAGTGGAGGAAGAGATGTGGGAGAGCCTCTGATCACCCCACAGGTATACCAGGCCATGTCTAAGCTCATCAGTATTCTAGCCTGGAAAGTAGTTCTTTAGTGTTATGGTAATAATTCACAATATCTTTAATGCGAAATTGTCTACATTACACACAATTTAAATTGCATGGAGAAAGAAACTCAGGAGGAAGAGCGGGTTGACTGGTAACCTAGAACCTGTTAGTTCGATTCCCGGCTCCTCCTAGCTGAGTCTTGATGTCTTTGAGCAAGACACCTCACCCTGACTGCTCAAAAGACCAGTCTTTGTTTTCCAGGAGACGCCCCCTTTTGAGTGACCACATACCCTCCTGCAATGCTTGGTGGAGCATTGCTTCACACACCCAATATAAAAGTTACAGTCAGGAAAACCATTCCCCAATAAAGACCTGTTCTTGAGACACTGCAGTTTTTGTTTTTTTTACACCTTTTTAATTAAACAGTGCATGGTACACAACCAAAGCATACAGTAGTACACTTGTTAAAAGTAAGTAAAACGTTGGTCAAAAAGAACTTGCTCTGCGAAAGGGGAGAAACACCGACACTGTCGAGACAGCGAAGAACGCCACTTTACAGAAGAATACAGTTAACAGCTCCATTTATAAGCACAGCTTCACAGAAGAGAAGAAGCAACCATGTTTGTAACAACATGTTCAGTACCAGAATCTGCCCGTCTCCACGGGAACAACAAAACAAAAAAAGAAGTGATTCATTTTCCTCGATACAAACAACAATGTAATAACAGCAATCAGGCTCCGAGTGTTACTTGGTGAAAACGCAACTCAGCGAATGTATCGGTGACATTTGCAAACACTGATGAATCTTGGGAGTACTTCAAATGCTGAACGGTTAAATCAAAACGGGTTCCTTCCAACAAAAGGCATTTTTCAAACAAAGGATGGCACAGAGATGAGTGGATGAATTACAGTGGGTGGTCCTCTAACCTGAAGCCCAGGGGAGAGGAGAAGGAGACATCTACTGAAGACAACGGCCATACCGAGTAATGCGCAACGCGGCTTTCCCCAACATACAAAAATATGGAGACACACATGTACACATTTTACCACAACGTTAAGCGGGTTAAAGTACGACGTTAATGACACTTTGTGCAGAGGGATTGAAATACGTTAAATACGTAAATCGTGGTTATGGTTGGGGCGTGTATAGCGGCCCCTGATATGGCTTAGTCAAAGGGGACAGGGAAGTACCATTGTCACTGGTTAACCATGTGAACATGTCTGCCAGAACAGGCCCAACGGGGGGGGGGATGTTGGGTTGTTGTGACCCCTTCATCTTGTAGCTTATAGATGTGGCTTGATTGGGAGGAGCACAAAAACCAAATAACGAGGATAATGGATCGTGGTTTTTAGCAACACATGCTAATGTAGGGCTGCTGTGGTGCTTCACTATGAGACGTGTTTATCACGGGGTGTCCTGTGACGCTCATTTATGACAGCGGACAGCGGACTATTTCACCGCTGCCGCTGTCTGAATACAGACCACTGTCAAAACCAAACCGCCGCCGAGATGTGAGGCGTGAAGCTTTGCTTACATCATCGGTGTCAAGTCACCAGAGAACAACTAAACAGTGGTCTTACCATGATGGAGGCGGCTTACTGCAAGACATCACCATGTGTCAAAACACCGACGAGAGAGTGGCGGGAGGGCGTACAACTTCCAAGCAGCGTACAGGTAATATAAAATACTATGTTTTTTTTCTTATTTAAACGCCAGTCCAGAGACGTCACTGTGCCAAAATAAAAGCGTGGACGGCTTATGGAATGTATTGTGGTGAGGGGCATGGAATAGTGCCGGTCTATTGGTGGAACCCCCCCCCCCCCCTGCTAATCAATAGCATTACTGAGACCTGGCTCCAGTAGTGGGGAGAAGAGGGAAACCGTCTAATGACTGCTCATATGAAAAGGTGCGTGATATGAGAGATCTATTTTCATGGCCTTCAGCGGTCATACATTTGGTAGGATTCAATCTGCTAAAATATATTGGCGGATAAACATTTAGGTGGCCCCCACCCCTTACAACCGACCCAGGGTCTCCAGCCTCTGCTTGACCACCAGGGGGCACTGTTGCAGTGGGACTCTGCTGGTCATTTTGAATAGACAAAGCAAGGTGTTGCTCAGATATGTGTGTGTGTTGGTAGTAAGACAGCGCTACTGTTCCTGGGGTGGTGGACGATTGGCTCAACGTTTGATGACCACCTGCTCGTACGCTCCAGCTCCGACCCTGTGAGGTGGAGAGAGGGGGGGAGAGGGGGGGGGGGGGAAGGGCAATTAGCCACCGTGGAACAGAGGCTCACAATGCAGGCTACTGTTCTCTCTCCCAGGAACAAAGGAGTACAGTACGCACGACTACATTCAATGCAAGACATCAGCTGCTTGGGAACAGAAAAGCAAAAAACATGGCTTCAGAGCGACTTCGATCATTTTTTCATGAAAATATGCTTAAATAGTTTGTTTGCCACAACGCAAATGACACAGCTAAGACTGTAGTTCCTTGGACAGCTAATACTATAGTTAGGGGATAGCTGGTTCTTAGCTCTAACGCTTGCTACCATATTGACAATGGGAGGGGGAGGGGGAGATAGGGGGAGGGGGAGAGTGATAATTGCCCCCCACTGAGCACTGCCCCGCTCACCTGGTGGGCAGGTGATGACTTCCGAGGGCCGTGCTTCCTCCCGGCCCCACGAAGAGACGCAGGCCTTCCTCTGAAAGAGAGGAGACGGTGGTTGAGCCCGATTCAGTGAGTGGAGAGCGGACGCGCAGTCGGGTCTTCAGGAGCAGCACGCGGTTGCCAGGCGATCTAAAAATAACCCCCGTATTGACGGCGGCGCAGCTCCCACTTCGCCCGCGATGGGAGACTCCTCGAGAGCGAGGCTGCGTCGGGATTGGCTGATTTCCAGAGGACACGGTGTCACTAGCATTAGCCTGCAGTGTTGCCAGATTGGGTGGGAAACCTGGCCCAATCTGGCAACACTGGTATCCCGACAGGCAACCGACCCGTCCTTGTTTAACACCAGAGACACGGCGTTGGTTATCTTCCCTCACACAATGGCTTCATTAAGTTGCCGAATGTCGATATGTAACATTCCTTCATTCAAGTATCTCCAGACGACGGCCCCCGTGTCCTCGGTATGTGATGTGAGTTGTGGGGTTACCCTCTGTGCTGGAGTCCAGCAGGTTGGGGGTGAAGTCCTGTCCCTGGAGGATCTTCTCCACCACGTCGTCGGCGTCCACGCGGGTGTCGTCCATCCTCTTCAGCTGGGACTCCATGGAGTCCTGCTTCACTGGGTGTCTGCTCGGGGGGGGGGGGGGGGGGGGGGACGAACGACACACTGCTGTAGCCTGGCCGTTCAATAGCTCCCCAATAGAGGTTGATAGATATAGATATAGTGACCTATTACACCACCAGGTGTGAGTGTGTTAGGCCATCACAAGCCGTTTTTAAAATCTGCCTCTTCTTCTTACCAGGTGGGCGTGTCCACCTAGATGTGCGCTGGGTAGATCAGTCTACCAGCCTACCCAGTGGACTGTAGCAAACGCTCCTTATCTATCCAGCACACATCTAGGAGGACACGCCCACTAGTGATGTCAGAAGAGGCCGATTTTTCAAACGGCTTGAAAGGCGAATCACACTCACACCTGGTGGTATAATAGGTCCCCTTTAAATCCTATCCAAGACGATGACAACTATTTATTGATTTGAATTTAGTTTCATTATCTTTACACTTTACATAGGAGTCTTTCCCCCCCCCCCCCCCCCCCCCCGTGTCCCATAGTCTCCCCCCAGAGCATCCATCCCTCTGACGGCTATGACGAGCGCCACCCACCTGTTGAGGCGCTCACAGGACGAGGCGCTGCGGACCGGGGTGGCCCCCCCCGGGGTGCTGGAGGGGGGGGGCAGGGCGGGGTGCTCGGGCAGGGCGTGGCAGGGCCTGCTCTCGCGGTCGTCGGCGGGCTCCGGGATGCTGCCGATGCCCGTGGAGGTGCTGCCCACCGAGTGGTTCCGGCGGTGGTTGAACTCCGACAGGCTGGAGGAGCGTGAGTGGCCCGTGCTGTAGCCTGCAGAGGGACCACAAGGGGGCGTCGTCAGGGCGCGTCCGAGAGGGGAACGCGCTGCACACTAGAGCAGTAAAATAAGTGAAACATCAACATGGCAGCATGCGCTGAAGAAAGTTAGTGTGTAGAGTTTGTTGCATCTAAAAGCAGCAGCACAACACGTTTATTCCAACATCTTAAACCGAGGCACACAGCAGAGTGGGAGAGAGCTTTTGTTAATCATTGATATTCTTCAAATAAAATACATACTTAAAATATATACATATGTCATTTATATAAAAAAATGAAAATTGATTAAAATCATTAATCGGGTTTGGTTTGAAAAAATCTGATATTTAATTTTTAGGCCAAATGGCCCAGCCCTACTACGAGCCGTCCATTTTTATTCTCTATGCTTATGGAAAGAATCCAATTGCAGGAAAAATTAAAGTTTGACCAGTTAAATATTCACATGTCAGAAGTCTTGATTTGGGAGCCAAGCAATCATCCGTTTTTATATGGGAAAGAAATTTACAGCACACCTCTTTCAGTATACATTAAGGTATACTTTATCATTATCTTATCCCTACAGATTAGGTAGTACGTCAAACAGATTAGGTCGCTTGTCTTCTTCAATCACATAAAACTCAGAATGTAGTTATTGGAATGCCTTTACAGGCTCTACTATAATAACAGGGATTTGATCCGCCTCGAACGGCAGATTGGTGGGCAAAGATCTGAGCATTTCTCATTGATGGATTGTAAATGGAAAAGGAGGATAACTCAATCCCTGCTCTATCCTCTCTTCTAAGGTTCCCGTCCATCCGTGTCGGAGCTGGAGCTCTCTGTCTCAAACAGCTGGCTATCATTTTCTTTGGTTTTTATGCGGCAGAATCCCTTTTGATTCTGGAGGTGACTGACCAAACATGCTCAGAGATGTCAGCACGTAATCCTGAACCACTTCAATGTCTGCTGTTGTGTAACACTTAATGAACAGAACAGTCCAAACCAGTAGCAGTACTTGGTGTCAATCCTCCATGGCGATAAAAGGACTATATACAATTAAATGACCAAAGGAAAACGCCTTCAAAATGATTGTGTTCATTTCAAGAACGACCCACACTGGAGAATGTGATCCAACCACCAGCCGAGGACACAAAGGAGGTCTGTCCAGGGAGTGGCCGGCCTGCTTAGTACGGACTGAGGTGGAAACCGGAGAAGGGCACACGAGGACGGCCGCGGAAAGCCGGTAAACAGGAAGACCCCCTCCCACCACCACCACCACTCCCACCACCACCACCCCCACCCCCACCGGCCTTCAAATACCATCAGAATCACCCGGTGTGATTCAGCCCTCGGCGGTCTTTCAACACACGGATCCCCCGGGTCTCGAGTATTAAAAGGGGACCCCAGGTTAAACACTTTCAGGGTCCCTTTGGGGAACTAGGGAAGGGTTGCAACATGTGTGATCATGCTGTTTGGAATAGGAAGGACACGTTTTGCATCCCTTTTGTGCGACGTCAGGGGGCGAAGGTATACGGTGTTTTGACGACGGGCTGATGTGCTACGCGTGAACCTCCTAAGATGGCGCAGTTTGATTGGTTCGCTATCTCGGGATATTGGGCAATACCCATGATTGAGATCTCAAACTTGGGATATAGTGTGACGGTCGTCTCGTCACGCTAATAAAAACAAATAAATCCCGGCAAAAAGTGTTATCTTGTTTATTTTTTAAATGTTCACGTGTAGTATATCCGAAAACAATTATTCAATAATTGGGTAACACTTTATAATAAGGTGCCATAATAAATAGCAAAACTAGTCATTACCTAACCCTTTGTTAATAGTTATTAAAATATCTATTTGACACAAGTTAATAGTTTTTTTTCACTGACCACCGAGTGTCGCTGGTTAGGGTTAGGGTTAGGGTCGTGTGTTAGGGTTAGGGTTATGCAATCAAATTTCATCAATGATGAAAATACTATTAACTTTGTTAATACTGTTAACAAATAGATATTTTGTTAACAATTAACAAATATTAACAAAGGGTTAGGTAATGAGTAGTTTGCTATCTATTATGGCACCTTATAAGTGTTAACCATAATTGTTAAATGCATCATAACACAACGGCGCCATTGTTGCGCCTCACTACTGAGACGTGGCTGTGGATGTAGGGCACTGCCTGCCGACACTCGGTGACATAACGAGGCCAGAGGGCGAGGGGGGCACCAGACGGAGGTCCCCCCAATGCGTCCAGTCCATGGGACCCTCCTGTCTGTTGGCTGTCAGCTCATAGCCAACATGCCGTTCCTTCTACAGGCCGACGACGTAGCGAAGGGATGCAAAACGTCTAATTGGTGGCAGCCAGTATGCAACACAGTTTATTACACCGATGATTTTGGAAAGTGGCACACAATTTGTTTCCCTCTTCCCCCCCTACCCCTAAGGGGTCCCCGATGTGTCTAGCACCCCGTTAAGTCTGTTGTGTTTCATTCATTAAGACGCCCCTCCATATGTCTTACCGTTTGAATGCACCCTAAAACACACGGGACGCTGCACCCCATGAAAACAACCCGGTGAACCCGTGCTGCCCTGGGGTTCAGGCTGAGCCGGCTCTGCAGGAGGCACAGGTATGAGACAGCCGGGGTTCAATGGATCGCACGTTGCACAATTATCGGGCATTCGATTGGATCATCAAAATATTCTGACACTAGAACATAATCATCCACACCAACGTGACGCACGGAAGCACATTCACGCCAATTCATTCTCATCATAAAGGAATTGGAAACATGAACACAAAAGTCAAATGGAGCCAGCGACATGTATGAGTCCAGTGTGACTCTGTTGGGGTGATGATGAGGAAGGGGTCCAGTGGGACTCTGTTGGGGTTGGGGTGACGGTGAGGAAGAGTCCGTGGGACTCTGTTGGTTTGACGGTGAGGAAGGGTCCAGTGTGACACTGATGGGGTCACGGTGAGGATGGGTCCAGAGGGACTGACGGTGTGCGGGCTACCTGAGAGCTTGGACTGCTGGCTGGCGTAGCTGGAGGTCCTGGAGTGTCCGCAGCCGGCCAGCTCCTCCGGGACGGAGCTGCACCTCGCCTCGCGGACCTCTGCAGGGGGTCACACCCCATCGTCAGTTTAACACGTTGTGCATGTATTTACCTGTCCGTCAATCATGGCCCCCATGGCACTCCTGACCATCTCTGGAAGAAGGGATCCCCCACTATGCGTTTAGCCTCGAGATTTCTTCTCTTTTCTTCTTTGCCATGTTAAGCGCTTTGGGTCAACTCTGGTTGTATTTAAATGTTCTTTATAAGTAAAATTGACTTGACTTGACTTAGATTTGAATTCGGAAACAGGTGGTTGGTTCGCGGTTCAGAAGTCGCTGACGGTTGAATGGAGACCGATTTGTTCCAGAGAGGCTGATACTGTGAAAGCCACAGTATATGCAACTTCCGTCTAGCATGCTGTCACTTTAGGTTGGTGTATAAGCTTTGAGATGGCAGCATCTAAAATGGTGCACATTTGCACCCGCCAATACCCCGTCTCAACATCTAATCTATATCTGATGCTAGCAAATTGATCGACAACCATACATGCAATCTTCCTGCAAAATTATGAGGCACATGTGTACACACACACACACACACACACACACAGCAGTGTGAAGGGACACGTTTTAGTGAGGCATCACCGCACGCCTACTCATACATAGTACATGCATTGTGTGCGCGCACACACACACACACACACACACACACACACACACACACACACACACACACACACACACTTCTATTTTTAAATCCAAGCCCGCCCTCGGGTTCAGAGCAGATTGCATGGTTTGTAAATTATAAATGACAGAACATAACAAACCAACATGCATCCGAGGCCTTCAAGAGAGACACGCGCAGGGCACGCAGAACATGATCAACTAATGGAAAGAGAGCGGGAGGCGGGGAGCAGGAAGACATTGGGAATGATTAGGATATAGCACAGTGCGCACACATGTGTGAGCACTCAGTACAGTACACTGCGCACACGTACGTAAGCACTGTAACTCACAAGACACATCGGACACAAAATCAATAGCAGTCAGGTGAGTATAAGCTCTAAAACCAAAGAAGCCACTATCTGTCAATGTGTCAAAGCCCAATTGCAGAAGGTATTGCTGCACTGAGTGATGACACAAACAGAACAACGAGTGCAACAGCGGAACTGGCCGCCACAGCTACATCAAATAAGAGACGGAACTAGTCAATGATGGTTTCTCTCTCATCTGCAACAGCAGTTTCAACAGAAACAGAAAACAGAAAACTACTTGACAAAACGAAAAAACTTCAGCCCTTTGTCAGAATTTTATAATCCTCTATAAATGTGTGGAATTAAGAATGTTTCATCTGATTAGGGATCTTTTGACTGGGCTGTATTGCTCCTTAATCAATTAAGCCAGGGCTATAAAAAGAAAGGATATAGCAGCACATGACCGCTCATAATTGTTTCTATAAATGGATATCATGAAAGTGTAAGCGTCGCATTGGCCAATCAGTGTACTAAGATGGAAGCAAAAAAAAACCTACAAACTTCAGAAGCGCTCGCAAAATGATGCAATTTCGCTTGTGGCTTCTCTACTACCCAGTGCCATCAATACTACAGCTCAGCAGACTCAAAGGGTCACCTTAATGCTATGTAACGGGCAGGGTTTCATTACACCTTGGTGGAGCAGAACATAAAGGAGAAAGCCATTGAAGTCTCACCAGGGCCGGCTTTCTGGGTGTCTCCCCCCTTCCTGTCCTCCAAGAGACTCTCTGCGTCTCCTTGGATCCCGATCACAGTGGCCGTGGACGGGGGCCTAACACACACACACACACACACACACACACACACACACACACACACACACACACACACACACACACACACACACACACACACACACACACACACACACACACACACACACACACACACACACACACACACAAAAGGAGAGGACACTAGACGTGAGGGGAAGGCGAAAGAAGTAATACATTGTTCCCTAAAATGTAACTTTTATTATTCCAGTTTGGACCACAGACTTAGCGAAAACAGCTAAATGTTGTTTGCATGCACAAAAAAACACGTGATCATGCAGGCTACCATATCATTTTCAGGTCATGTTTTGCCCTCTGGTGTGAACAATTTCTGTCCTGACTAGGGATGGCGAAAATGTAAAATATTTTTAACCGACCACAGAGCCTCATTAACCGGTGGAAACCGGTTAACCGATCAGATTTAAATGTGCTATTTGAAATAACCGCCAGTTCAAGCAGCACCAGCCGCCTGCTATTTCGTAACTCTGCTTATCTCTCTCCTGTTCATAAATCACCTCATCTGATCATCTTTTTGTGTGAAGTGAAACCAACACACACTCCACTGCCACACTGTGGCTCTGGACACAATTCTTTTTTAACCGACAAGCGACAAGATTAATCGGTTAAACGGTCGGTCAAACGGTCATCGGTTAACATCCCTAGTCCTGACACATTTTTGTGCTCCAAAGCACCCAATAAATCAACATGCAAATTTGCGGGGGAACATTATTCAGCTAGTTTGGCAACTTAAGGCTTTTCGTCAAGTCTTAGTGAAATCAAGTCATTTTGGCCACTGTTGAAAGGGAAAAATGTCATAATGTGTACTTTTTAAAACAAAGACCCGTTCCTTGCACGTGTTTTTTTAAGTAAATAAATACATAAAAGCAGTGATATACCTCACACTACAGTCTGGAAACTCTTCTGCGTTATACAAAGTATTATTTAACATTCCCAGACGCCATGAGTGACAAGTGCAACCACCTCAGCCTAAAGAGTGATTTAGTGCGCTTATGACATTCTTGAAATAGCTTCACAACAAAGAACAGAAGACTACCAAAACATTTGCATCTATGAAAAGGTTCATACAACAGCAGCAGCACCAAACCAAGATTAATCACGCCTCACTCAGAAATGCAATCTCAGTCATTTTTGCATCTTGCTCACAATAATATACAAGAGATGGTGTTTGGGTTAGATTTGAGTATTTCTTGCCCTTTGAAAAGCACCAATGATCAGATTAAGTTTATAGTCCTGGATACAATTAAACACGTTCGTTGTTCGAAGGTTCAATAATTCCTTTAATCAATGCTACCTTCCATCTAGTTTTGCTTAACTTCCCAATCAAACAGTGACTTAACTAAATACTCCTCATAACTCAGCTGAATCTCCACTGGTAAACGGTTGGACCAGTCTGCCAAACCAGTTCCACACAACCACATTCACATCACATGGAAAACCTGAAAAACATCCTTAGTTGCAGAATGATTCCTTCATAGGGTGAACAGAGTTGTACTCACGTTTTAAAACAGGGGTCTCCAGACATGAGTTGTGTGCTGATGACAACCTAGGATAGAATATAATAAAATTAATTAATTAAAAGCCTGCTCTTGTCATATGTTGTAGTATATACAGATATTGCTATAATATTTTTTCTATTTGGGCTTTATGTAGCTTTAATACATACATCGAATTTTACTGTTATATTTTTATGAATTAAAACATAATAATATACATTCTAGCAAGTGACAGTCAAACGTATCCTTGACGTTCCACCTCGCCTCCCACCGGCAGTACCTTGAGGATGGAGTTGTCTTGTCGAGTGTTTTTGGTATCGTAGCCTTCCAGCAGACATCGACGGGTCGTGCTTCCTGACCCCGCAAACTCTGCCAGATTCAGGTCGGCAAACCCCAGCTGGGGAAAGAGAGAGAGAGAGATTTAGATTTGCACATATAACATTATACTGATGTGGGAGGATGCAGAGAACACAGGACACCTTTCCCACGATCATCCATCCATAATTAATGCAAATGAATAAAATATGATTTTGCAATTAGCCTGCTGGTTAGAGCTCCACGCCTTCTCTGCCCTGATGGCCAACCACCCTGTGTGTGTGTGTGTGTGTGTGTGTGTGTGTGTGTGTGTGTGTGTGTGTGTGTGTGTGTGTGTGTGTGTGTGTGTGTGTGTGTGTGTGTGTGTGTGTGTGTGTGTGTGTGTGTGTGTGTGTGCGCATATGTGTGTGTGTACCTTTGCATACGCCTTTCCACCTTTCAGCTCCTAGAAGAGATCATAAAAAAAAGAAAATGTCGCTGCTGTGTTTGCACATCACCTTCCTCATGACATTTGATACCCACATGATTCAAAACCAAGGGTTCACGTACCCGCACACACTATGTGAGGGCTAGGACTTAGTCAGCATGGATAGCAAATCCTCCTTCACAGTACATCCATGGTTTACAACATGGAGTCATAAAATCCAATGCACTTTGGACGACCTTTAGGTCAACAAGCTACATCACACCTTCCATCGGGTCGAACCGACTTGTCCTTTTTATTGTACAGTAAGAAAGGAAGGTGTGGGAGAGAGAGGAGAGACATGCAGCAAAGGACCACGGGCAGGAATCGAACCCGGGTCGCTGCGGTCAGGGCTGAGCCTTCATGGTACGCGCTCCACCCGGTGAACCACCGGGGGGCGCCCTGCAACCAAAAGCCGATGCGGCGGCGAGAGATGGGAGGAGCCGGCCTGGGCCGCGGTACCTTTCTGACCGACACGCGACACACGCAGGGGTCCAGGACGCCGGTGCCCGCGCTGGCACTCATCTTGCAGGGGAAGGCGAGACGCTTCCTCCAGTGGACGCAGTTGGCCTGCACCGCCTCCCTGGGAGAGCCCGGCACAAGAGACACAGGACACGGTTAGGAGGAGAGACAACGACGCTGGGGTTCAGAAGCTCAGGAGGCGGAGCGGGTTGGCTGGTGACCGGAAGGTCGCCGGTTCGATCCCCGGCTCCTCCTGGCGGAGTGTCGAGGTGTCCCTGGGCGAGACGCCTCACCCTGACTGCTCCTGGCGAGCAGGCTGTCGCCCTGCGTGGTCGACTCCGCCGTCGGCGTTGGAATATGTGTGTGTCAAATGCAAAATGCACAGAAAACCAGTCAAAATATAGTCAATAGACATATGGAGGTATGGAAAGTGACAGACACCAGTGCCTCTTTAGCCCAAATGTGCCTCAAAGACAGCCGCTAAATAGTTCCTGTGCATTATAAAAGACCCTACATCTTGAATAAAAACACACACACACCAAAAAGACTGGTCTTATCTAGCTATCTACCATTTCCTGTGTGGCTCGGTACTGTCGGCACAGTGCATGACACTCTCATTCTTGGTATGGGGTTTTTGATTTCCTCTAAAAGCTACAACCACAGGATATGATTATGGACGTCACGAGTCTGGAGGCTTCAGTTCTCACTGCTTCAGGTAACTGCTGCTGCAGGCAATAATATCCAAACCAATGCGGGTCCATTGTACTTGTTTGGCCGTGGGGTGGTGGTGGTGGGGGGGGGGGGGGGGGGGGGGGGGGGGGGGGGGGGGGGGGGGTGTTAAGAAGACTGAAACAGCTCCTATGTAATCAGAGGATGAACATCTTTTTTCTGTATTGAAGCCTACTTCTCACTCCCCCCTGAGCCAATAAGCTTTATACCAGGGGTCACCAACGCAGTGCCCGCGGGCACCATGGCGCCCGCAAGGACCACATGAGGCGCCCGCAGGCCTGTTCTGAAAATAGCACTACTCATTCTTGAACAACTCTATCCCACCTTTTTTAAGTCATACTTGATAATTATTGTGAGAAATCATTAACATGACTTAATTAATTAACATGTCTTCACATAGATGAGTATCATTAATCATTAATAGTAATATATAACTAAAGGCAAACTGAGCAAATATGTTATTTCAGAAGAGTGTATAGAACTGGGTGCCCTTCGTGTGACTCAGTACCCATGAAGTAGCTCTCAGGTTCAAAAAGGTTGGTGACCCCTGCTTTATACATTAGCATTTCCACTATGATTTCCCCTTCCACCAACGGCACTCATAGAACGTTGCCTTACAGAGATCCTGTTGTCTGTCCAGCAAGACTGACAATCTTTCCATCCTGTATAGGAGCATTGACATCGATGCTACGTCAACATTTAACACTGATTGCTTTCAAATTGAATGCAACGAAACGATCAATGAGAATGTTCTTAATTTATAGTGTGCTTACAATACAGACACCAAGCCATCAGCAGATACTTCTTCTACTTATATTTTGACAATGTGGGGTTTAGTTCTAACCAAATCTTTTAAGTCTCGAAGGTTGTCATGCCCAGCCGCCATATTGGAAGCAGGGCAAAAAGCAATGTCGAAGTTAAATGTTTCGGAACATAAAGTTCTATAACATTATTGGTCTAATCATTATATCTTGTACAGATGAAATTAGAGAGGCATCTGTATTTGTGGACGATTTTAATTACTACAAGCTGGCAGTGAAATGGTTTCCCTAAGCTGAACGATTAGATTTCCACATTTGATCACTTATAAACACGTAAACTCAGACTCTGGACAAGGCCACATTTCAGCATTTAATCTCAATAAAATAAGCAAATCCCTAATAAAATAAAACTGATACCAGAATATCGGGATTCTTTTATATAGTCCATTTAACCAGTTCCAATCGATTTACTGCAAAATATGTAGTTGTGTTTCCATTCTAGTGTTTTATTTAAGAACTGATGGCCAATTCATCCTCCTCATTGTGAAACCATCTGGGAGAGGAGGACGGTGCATGGTAACATAACCGCTGATTCAAGTCAAGATCCTGCACCCCACCTATTCAATACGTGCGCGTGTGTGTGTGTGTGTGTGTGTGCGCATTTGGGTACGTGGGTGTGCGTTTGGGTACATGTGTGCGCGTGTGTTTGTCTATAAGAAAGAGAGAACAGCTATTCCTTAAGATGAAGGTTAGTGCCAAACAGAGCTGTATGCAAGAGAGGCCGAGCGAGAGAGAAGGCCAAAGGAGAGGAAAATAGAGCATGAGAATGTGACTAGCATTCCGACCATCCAGATGGCCTTTCATCTACCCCCCCCCCCCCCCCCCCCCCCCCCACCATCACTGCTTCATACACACCTCCTTCTCCCCATACTATTCCGGATTGTCAGAATGGGATAAATAGAGGTTATTTATAAATCTAAAAAAATCCATGTTAAACAATGCAGACGGATAGAGATAAGAGAAAAATGGTTATATCAGTAATCTGTAATCAGTCATCATAGTTCTCAATAAACCTTGTGTGAATGAATGAATGATTGAACCTTTGTTCAAAAATAAAACACAACAAACAAAATGTTCTAAAGCTGAGCAGTTGTGTCAAGAAGGAACCAACATGAATTCTCACTTAGATAGGCGACAAAGGTGACAAAAGTCCTAGCATCTTTCGAAGACTAACCTCTCGTGAAAATAAAGGAATGAAAATAACAAACACTCCCTCCTCTTCACCCCGTATCAGTCATTTTGCGTGCCAAATCTAACGAGTGCCATTCCAAGTGGGTGTTATTGTTGGTTTCCGACATTGAATCGCATATGCGGCTGAGCTCTTCAGCACTCTTCGCCTGTAACTTCTTCAATCGTTCCCTCATTTTGTCTGAGCGGTTTTCGTCCCCTACTTTCTCGTTGGAGCGGTCACGGTACATCTTTCGAGGGGCTTTACATTCTCTTTGCCAGTGTCCAATTTGTCTGCCGTTGTGGCATGGTCGAGGTTCTCTCTGTCTGACTGGCTGGGGGAATCGTTCTCTATCCCTGTTGGACTGGGGGAATCTTTCTCGTTCCCTGGCCATTTCCTTCTTCTCGTCAGCCAGGAATCGAATCCTGACTTCTTCATCTCGATCCACCTTTTCTCCGAACTCCTTGATCTCTGCCATTGTGCAGCTACGGTTGTCCCAGCTGGGAAGCCTTGTCTTTACTCCCCTTCGGATCTCATATGTTAGGCGAAGTTTTTCTTCTGTTCCTTGCAAATCATGTCTGTCGTTGAATAATCTAGACAGAGTCTCGCTAATTGAATAAATGTCAATATCTCTAACCTCCAATTCAAAATAATCTTGTTCAATTTGTTCAGATGCATTGGGACTTTGATTGCTATCTTTTTCCTCCTTCTCTGCCTTCTTCCTGCCTTTACCTTTCGGCATTGTTTCTATCTTTTTTTTCCTATGCAAAGCTAAAACTAGCGACCAATCGCTGCTTTAGAAAAAAACAAATAAACGTCTCCCACGGAGCTCGGTATGCCAACAACAGATGATGGCACACTTTTTCCCTCTTCGATTAAAAAACAATATATGTGATTCCTCGGCGGGGATCAAAACAACATAGCACAAACAAAAAAACTCTAGCGATTCATGTAACCTCACCAGTGAATTCAATACAAATACGGTTTCACTCCTTGTCTGACAAGTCGTAAAACAAAAGCCCTGAGCAAACCAGACGTCTTAAGTTATATTCAGGACACGTATCAACATTGACAAACTAGCAAAGATGAACAAATCACTTGAATGACATGCTATTACAATATTCTAGGACTCTATCCCAGCTTCTAGGACTCTAGCCCAGACCAAAGGCCTTATTCAACAAACAAATTAAATATTCTAGGACTCTAGCCCAGACCAAAGGCCTTATTCAACAAACAAATTCAATAGTTTCATATTGCGTATATTCAGTGATTATTGAGCTCTTAAATCACTAATACAGGTCCTCACTTCGTCAAGCTCTTAATGACACAACTTCATTACTCAGCAAATGTAGTGCAGCCTAATAGTAAAACAAATAATAATAATCACAGTTATGCGTGTGTAGATTATTTTAAGATTACTTTCTTGTTCTTTTCTCTTGGTCGAGAGTGTGGAATGAGATTCAGTCACCGTTGATTCCCACGTGGTGCATGGAGATGCGCTGGTTCAGCCGCGTTGTGGATGCGGGTCCCTCAGCAGGGCAGGCGTTGATCCGACGTCTTCCCAGGCAGAGCGAGCGGTCTTCTCGATCACAGGGCAATCTTCAGAGGCAATCGTCTTCTCACTCCTCTCTCTTCAAGACGGTGTCACGGCACCAAATGTTAGATTTCAGCTTATTTCTAAACTGTTCGGACAGACTCTGCGTTGTGTATTTTCAGTCGTAGTAGTAATTCTTGAAGTCGAAATCAAAGCAGCTTGACAGGTTGGATCAGAGGGTTGAATAGATGGTTTATTCCAGGATGTAATACAGCGAGATACAGACTTAGGTTGAATAATCTATAGTGGACCCGGTGGTCGATGACTTGTTCCTTGGCTGTCGAACCCTCTTCTCGTCGAACCAAAGGGTTGGGGCGAGTATTATACAAAAAGGGGATACATGAATAACACGTGAACAGACGCACTCTCAGCATTGATAAGGTATCTGGCCCTGGCTATGTCCCGGAGGACCAGGTCGGTTCAACCTTGTTGAAACATAACAATGGCAGAATGTTGGAGATAACACCTTGTATCAGTATGAGAGGCCCTGGCCTGTTCCTAGACTAGAAATGTGAACAAAAGAGAGACACTAAAATACACCAATATTCTACAAGATAAAGATAGAGAGATAGATATAAAAGAGATAGTGGTGCTCCCATAGAGTGTCCCGTGAACAGTCATCGTATTAAACTCACTGTATATTAGATAAGCAGTTCTGATTGGCCAAACCTATTGGGACGGGGGCCAGAAGCATATGCCAGAGCAAATAAAACATGAGCTCACAGATCTGTCTGGTTTCCAGGATAGGTGTAACCCATCAAAAGGTGCCCATTCTTTTCCGTCTCACTGTGACCCAGATTCTCTGAAGGTTTTGTATTATGTCACCCTGCCTTGCCGCTGTGGAACTTTGATGATACATTTTTTACTAGCGAGGGAAATGTGTCTCCCAGGCAAAAGTCCTGCCAAAAGAGAAGATAAGATAGAACAGCGCATGCTTCACTGGTGTGACTCATGGCTAGAGTGAAATATTGACTCTTTTGAAGGTTGGAGCTGAATGATTGAATACTTGGGAAATGTTCAAGAAGACAGAGAAAGAGCAGCTTGGCTGCAACTATGGATTAACACAATGATTTAGAGAGCCACTGATCTCACAATCAACTAAACTGGGATCAAACCAACACTGTGCATGTAACTGGCCCAGGGTTTGTTGTCAAGAATACAGAAACACATGGGTCGCCCGTTTGATGACTCAATAACTCGTCAACATAAGGGAGTGTGAAAAATCATGAAAATTCAAGGAAATGTGTCAGATCAAATTAACATAAACCAATGGATTATGACCATGAATTTTGAGATAAAGTGGATGCTGGCTGGGGTCTAAAGTACAAGCCCTTCCTGTCCGATGTGAACCTCAGTGAGGATGCAGTGTGGTGTCGATTTCTAGGAGCCGGCCGATTCCCCAAGTGAAGATCTGTCTCCCACCCACTCTCCATTCTGCTTCCAGTCTGCTGCGGTTACTCCCGCTGTCTCCCTCGGTCTCTGGCCGTACAACTTCAAAATAAAATGTTTACATTGATTTCTTTATGCTGGAAATTCTAGTAATACTATGGAATAGGGATCGTGCACAGAAAAGCTTTTGCGGGCATAATGCGCTAAATGTCTCTGAAATGGGTTTTGAAAAGTAATATACACATTACTTTAGTAACCACTATACTATGTTGGAATTGTAGTCAGCAAAATGTGTACAGTTCTAATAACAATTATAGGAGAGCAAACGGAGGAACTGCCTATGTCTAAATACACATTTTTCCAACCCTGACTAGAAATGGCAAGTAATATGAAACCTGGATGTTTGTCAAAGACAAGGCTCACAGGCATAGTTCAGGCTCAAAAGTGCAGCATCATCCTTGAGAATGCGACAAATATCACCATTAGACCGCAGGTCTGCTTTGAGAAAGGTCTACTCGAGAAATTGTACTTTCATAATTGATTTGTATACAGTTTGTATATGAAGTATGATGGCTTTAACACCAAATGACAGCATTGTCCTGGCTGAAACACTGAGGATGAACCATAGACTAAACAATTAGGGTTACTGAGTATAATGGCAACAGTGTATGACTGGAAACGGTCTCTGAAACCGTATAGCCTGAGCTTGTGGAATTTGTACTAGTTCACCATACAATTCTTAATGACTGCAGACCAGCTAATAACAAATAATAAGAAAAGTGATAATCAACTGAAACTCCATTGATGAATTATCAGCATTATCATAAACTAAATATTTAACAGTTCATTTAATTAACTTGAATTGAACGACATGCAGACCTGGACGAGACCAACATGATGTAGCCTACACCTGCTGCTCATACTACCTATAACAATGCACTGTTAATGTTAACAATACACTGTTATAGCAATGTTATTACTAATGCTATAGTTATATTAGACGTCGTGGTCTATGCAAGGGAGTTAATGAAACTGGAAATGAAAGACAATAAAATCCTCATAGCAATTGGGCTAGGTGTTAGCTCTGAATCTATGGAGATGAAGGACTTGATTTTGGGGGAATTCTCCAAACACCCAAAGGAGCACGAAAATAAATTGCAACTCACATCCAAGAGTTCCGACAAGAACAACGATGGTAAAGCGATATCACAGCATTACAGTAACGTCAACTGGTCTGGGTATCAGAACATGGGTAAATAATTGTACTTTGTCCAATATACAGTATATGATACTCACTTTTTCCAAACTATACTGCCACATTATAATGGAAAATCAATCCTATCCTGTTATCTCCTCCTGTGATGCTGCGAGAACAGCTGATCAGCGGTACTCTCCTCACAGCCATTCGGCTAGGGGTTAGCTCTGAGGCTAGACGACTGGGTAGACATTCTAACTCTGATATTGTAATATATAATATAATATGGTTATGTAATGGAAGGTAGGACCCTGGTTCTCCTCACCGGGATGACTCCTCGGAGAAGCCCCCGTCCAGCAGCCGGACCTTGCAGAACAGAACGCCGTTCACGAAAGGGACCGACGACAGTTCGTCCAGCTCGAAGTCCACCTTGAACTTGAATTTCTTCTTCTTCATCATCATGAAATCCATACAAGGTTTACTTTATGTGTCGAGAGGGTCGTGTTACCTCTGCGGTTGTATGCATTACAGCCCCATTGTGTTTTAATCTACGGTGTGCAGAGAACGAACCGAACTGCCCACGAAGACCACAGCGAGAGCTCCAGGGATGAGGCAGCGTTGCCAGATTGGGCCCGATTTCCCGCCCAGTATTGGCGGGAAAACTGCCCAAAATCGGGCCCAATCTGGCAATACTGGAAGGAGGCCGACCACATCCGGTGTCTTCCTTTTAAAATAAAAGCGAACTTTGTTATGGTTTATAGAGTGAGAGAAATTCACCACTGCGGGTTGGATTTTGCCATGTATTGTATTATGTATCTTTAGGTAGCTGTGTTCAAATGTATTGCCATTTCTTTGTTAGTCTGTCGACTTTCATTCATTCATTCATTCAGTTATTTATTTATTTTCATTTGGGAATCTACCCGCACAATAATAACAATCAAATCCCACAAAAAAGTTTGGATTCAATCTATTGCTAAATGTGCCACATCGAAGCGAGTACTAAGGAGCAGTTTATGAAAAGAAACTTCACATTTCATACTTTTACTTTGGAAAAAAAAGGGCGGGGCAAGCGATTGTTTACAAACGTCACATTCTCACGTCTCTTTCGCCCTCTGTTGGCCAAAGAATAAAGACAATTAATTAATTAATTAATTAATAACGACGAGGTTCGTTCTCCGTCGTAGGCTTTTTGCCTCATCATTTCAGCTAATAGCCTACTGTAAAAAAAAAAAAAACTCAACCCCCAGGAGTTATTCTCCGCCCATGGTTCCCATTTTCATATCAGCCTCCACTCATCAGATTCTGGATTCACTGGTCGAGTTAAAAATGTAACGAACACGGTGATGACCAATGTTCTTATACTGACAGGCCATGGTAATAATGCACACGCCTCATGGTTTTAGACGACCTGGGGGTTTAAAACCACTAGGCAGATGTCGTGGAAATGGATCTCAGTGTAGGCTATTAGCTGAAACAGCAGAAGTCTAATCAAATAAAGGATGGTTAAAGTAGGCCTACATCAAAAAGCAAGGAGTGGGGCTATCCTTATAGGGACCATGACGCATGAACATACCGCGGTGTTTGAACAAGCTATATCAGGGTCTATCTAAGGGAGTGTCTAAGCCGTAAAAGAGGAGGTCGGAGCGAACGTCTAGGTCCATGCTCCACACCCTGATCAACGCGGCTGATTCTCATCCGCATACGGGATCGGGTCGATTTAGACTCTATAGGTAGCTAACAGTAGTAGTAGGCCTATTAGTAGTCGTAGTATTAGTATAATTATAAATAGTAGCCTGTGTATTTTTGTAATCATTGTGTACCGCTATAGTATTCGTATTATTTTTTTGGTCCCAGAAGTTGCGCATTAGGCTACTCCGCCTTCAGTTTCTACCGTTTCCCCATTACGTGGAGGCTACTTTTCCGAAAACTTAAATGTCAACGATGTACTACCAAGCCATAAGGAGGTTGGTGTTCACTGACTGCAGTTGTGCAACAGACGCGTCCAAAACATACGAGGATCTGTTTGAGAAGTTGGACACAAATAAAGATGGAAAAGTGGACGTCGCAGAGCTCCGGGCGGGCCTCACTTCCATGGGCATCACGTTCGGAAAAGGCGCAGCACAGGTAAACACACGCAGTGTGGGCCTCAGTAATGGGCATGTACACTGCAGAAGTGCAAAATAAGGGTGCAATTATAATGCAATAGGTAGTATTATCAAAGCTTGATTAAAAGACTGAATTATACTACTGATAGCTCTTCACCAATAATATATTACACACTTCAAATGAGTCATAAAGACGCCGGGCCCCTTATTGTTTTGTTTCATTTATTTATGGAGGCTCAAATATGACGTATATTATTATTTATTGTTTTAATAAGTATTCATTATTATTAACAGAAACCCCTTCTATTATAAGAGGACTGCTGGACTACTATCAATCCAGTTAATTTAAGACAAAGGCACTTACCTTTGCAGTTCGAACGTGTTCGACATTCCACACAGTAAAGCGGGATTCTGATAATTATTCTGTTTGCTTCATAAGATGATGGCCCTGGCCCCTGGCACAGAGCACTGTTGTTTAATCAAAATTATAATTCAACTTGCAACATGAGCGTTGTAGCTTAATTCTGATACAATTATCATAGAGCTCATGTTGGCTCTACATATTATTGTACTAACCAAGAAAATAATATTCTGGAATTATTTTCCACAACTTTTGAGATACCTTATAGGACTATGTTCTGCATTTTACTAAATTTCATTAAATGGAAAATGCATTGATTACTGATGTTGTACTTTTTAATTGTAGAAAATCATTTCTTCTGGAGACAAAGACAAAGATTTAGGACTTGATTTTGAGGAATTCTCCAAATACCTAAAGGACCACGAGAAGAAATTGCGCCTAACATTCAAGAGTTTGGACAAGAACAACGATGGTAAAGCAATATTACAGCATTAATGTTAAGTATTGTCAACTGGTACTGGGTATCGGAACATGTGTAAATGATTATACTTTGTCAAATATATATAATTTTCAAAAATTTGCACTTTCCAAAGCTATACTGCCACATTACTTGGAAAATCAATTATAGCAATCTTGTTATTTCCTCCTCTCGATGATGCTGTGAAACAATATTGTTATCATTATCATTAATTATTCTTTTATGTGTTCTTATAGGAAGGATAGACCACATGGAGGTGAGGCAATCCCTTGCTGATTTGGGCATGGACATAAACCAGGAAGAAGCCAAGAAGATCCTCCAAAGGTATTCATGAAGTAATAATAATATATTTTGGTTCGCAGTCTGACGTCACGTTCAGTGCGTTTACATGGGACAGCTAGATCGGATAAAGCCTTCTACCGATTTTGCTACTCGTTCGGACCGTGTCAATTATCCGAAGCTGATCCGCTACCCTAGGTGGCGCTGTAGCCCTTTCAATAAGTGGTTAGAGAGCCACTTCCAGTTGACCTCTACGCCCCAGCAACAACAAGCACAGGCGGCATTGGAGAAAGATGTTTTCAGTAGACGGCTGTCAGTTCACTTGGATGGAGCGTCGGAGAAGTGACATGGACCCGAAGTGAACTGACAGCTGTCCCGCGTGCGGCAACAATCCCTTTCTCCTCCATGTAGCGTTTCAATCTGGACTTCTCAGAGTCAAAGCCAAAATTCCTTTCACCCAATTCCTTCTCCACCATGGCCGAGATAACCCCCAGAGAGCCGGAGAACCCGATGCGGTCTTTAAGATTCATAATATCAGAGAATATCCCCGTCAGTTCGGTCGCGGCGCAATGAATGAATAAAGATTGTATACACAGCAGAAGAAAAAAAGGTTTATTTTGACAGACGTGCCCGAAGTTACTACTTTACAACCTCGTTGATGACCAACGTTTAGGAAAACATGTAGGCCTACTTTTAATTCAGCCGTGGGTGAAATCGAAGCGTAGTGTGTACTGGATGCATGTTGATGATGATAGGGGGCTTCTGCGTCACCATTTTAAATAAATCGCTGTTACTAATTTTCAGACGGCGACAACCATAAACATTTTATTTCTAATTTATAAAGAAATAAGAATTGTATTATGTCTATGGCGACTACAAACACGTCTACCGTCTCCTTCTACTTCCGGCTCACGTCCCCCGGCCGCAAGATCTCGAGCATAGGCAGAACACGAAATCCGACGCAGGTTTACATGCAGGTCGAAACCGGACTTTGATCGAGTTATCTAGGTGTTCTTATCCGATCCCGCTTGTCCGTTCATGTACCGATTTCGGTCCGAAGTAGATTGGCTAAAGGTGTTTACATGCATTTGAAAAGTCTGGTTGAGGTCTTATTCGTTTCTATATCCAATAATGACTCTGCATGTAGAAGCACTGTCTGTTACGGGAGTAAAGTTTGTGCGCAAACGAGTCGTTTCACGCCCTTATTGAGGCTCGTTCTCGGAGTGTGCGAATACTCCCCCTGGCTCGGACTTCGATTTTTCTAGTTTAGCAGACGTAAAACATGTATACATACGTCCTATAACAGTTTAAAGAAAAGGAAAAGTCACCCTTTTAATGAATGGGCATACTTTCATGAAGAGGTGCTGGCTCTGTTGATTGGCTGATCATGTTGAGGGAACATCAGAACAACAACCAGACATGCATATTGGCTAATTGTATATTTTATATTCATTTCCCTTTGAACCCAGTCCGGAGAAGTTACATAATCATACACTTTATGGGTTAAAATAAACATAACGGCAATACAGGTTTGTATATCATGACAAACGCTGTTCAATTAAATTGTACGAGGGAATCATTCAGTCGCAGATGTTATCAGTAGTACGATACACGAGCCCCTCTGTTGGCGTGTTGCAACAGAGGGGCTTTCCTTTATTCCCTGTGCCGACTCGAGAACTGACGATGGCTGCAGCCTTAGCAGCTGAAGTTTACCTACCGTATTTCAATTGAGTAATTATTGTAATTAATCATGTAATTATTCTTACAAAAGTGGAATTATGCTGAATGATTTAGTTTGGGGTGCTTGTGGCTGGGACAGAGGGCTGTGCTTGGCTGGCATAAAAGGAAGGAAGTGGGCAAGCAGTTTGATTATGAGTCATGGACTTGGTTGAGAACCATGTGGTAGAAAAGATGGCGCATGGTGTCAGATGACCGCTTTGCGTGTGTTAAGTGTTACATATAAAGCATAAACGTACAGGGAGCTATCAAACATTGATTGTCACAGTCTCTTATGCATGTTTTATTCAGTATGTGCAATACTCTCATGCCATTATACACAAGTAATCGCAATGAATAATCCTAATTCAGTTTCTCTAATGGATTTGCAGCATCGATGTGGACGGCACTATGACGGTGGACTGGAATGAGTGGAAAGCTCATTTCCTCTTCAACCCTGCCACTAACCTGCAGGAGATCATCCGCTACTGGAAGCATTCCACGGTGAGTTGGAGAGGGATTTGGAAAGTGGGAGAGGGACTGGGAAAGTGGGAGAGGGACTTGGACAGTGGGAGAGGGACTTGGACAGTGGGAGAGGGACTGGGACAGGGTATAGTAGGAATCAAGCCAGCGTTCGTTGGGGACACAATAGTGAGTGAAGGAGAGACCTGTACATTTTACGTCAGAATGATCTCACGGGCAGCATAATACATAGGCTGTCTAATATAATACATAGGCTGTCTATAATACATAGGCTGTCTGATCGTGTGTGCAAAAATGCATCCTGATTATTGGCATGTTTTGCTAATTCCAGATAGATCCACCTTTTTGAGGAGGTGCAACAGCAGTTACTATTTTGCAAAGGAATAGTATATTGTGGATGGGTTATGCATTCAATCGAAGCATTTTTTTCAGGGGTCATAGGGTTATAAGAACTAGGATCAATAATCCTTCCTTGTTAATATTGTGTCTCTAATATTTAACATAGTGAATGACTGAAATGTGCCAGCTCTGGAAGTCAACCCACACGCAAAGAAAACCGTATATTAGATACAATGCAGTATATTCATTTGTTACCAACATGTATGGTCAAGCTGTAGGCTCCCATAACTTTGATATTGTGTTCTATGGTTGAACGTCAGGTTGTCTACACCTGATGGCCGATGTTTTGACATTTGAGGCTCTGACCATTGGTTATGAGGCTCTGACCAAGAGTTTAGGTCGAGGTAGGGCTGCTTCAGAGAGGCCCCAGGTAAGCCAATTTCCGTCTGGCCCTAAGCAGGGATTAGCTTGTCATTGGCTTGGGAACGAACACGGAAGACTTTCACTAAGCATTTAGCCTCCAGTGGGCAGGACATTATGAGAGGGATGTGAACGAACCACTGCTCGCTTATCACCGGTGACACTGGACCAAAGACCAGTGGGGTAGACGCCATAAGGAGAAGATTTACGGTCTCGTCCATCGGATTCTGCAGCAAGACAGGGAGAGTGGTCTCTTAACGCTTGTCGCGGTTGGGTTCGGTTGGCCGCCCCCCCTTCGTGCGGTGAGGTGAGGTCGGGGGTGGCCACCAGGGGCTGGGAGTGAGCGGACGCCATAAGGGGGGAGTGTGGGGTGCAGACCCTCGTGGGCGTGGAGCCGTCATGGCGCTGCTGCAGAACCAGGAGAGGAACTGGTTCAGCATCGACTACGAAGACGACAGCGGGCTCCGCGAGGTGGAGGTGGTAGGTGTCTCTGAGCTGCTAGCCCAGACCAGGACTGTGGGTGATAGAAGCCATTCCTTCGTCCCTCTTTAGACGTGTGGAGCATTTATAGAGGTGATGATGTCTACTTTTGCTGACAGCTGAACTGGAACTTGCATTGAGATTTGGAAACATTGATTGTATGTATTATCAGCTTAAAAGTAGTGGCTAATACAAAGAACCAACCCATCCATTGGTTTAAGAGGATGTTTTGGGGTAAAATAGTCTAGTATAGTCTGTATATAGACGAGTTAAGGCCTCGATCACACCAAATCCTTTTAGGCAGCTGGGGGCCGCCATTTTTTCAAGGTGTTTGTTTTGTTCGATGCTTTTGCGTTTGCGTAGCTCTCCTTTGTCTTGAGGACCTCACGTTTATTTCAGACCCCCGAGTTGAATAATTCTCGACCTCAGAAAAAAAGCACCCAACGTCATTGTTGTCAGAGTTTAGGCGTAAACATTTTTTGCAGCCTGCAAACTTGTTGAGTGTGATCGGCAACCTACTATTGGGGTCATTCAGATGATTGTATAGGAAAGATAGAACCGCCCGGTATCAAACCAATATCCAATACCCAGTCCTAGTGCACTAGTGTTAGTTTTACAGCTTAGACAGATAGGTTGAGCTGCGTTCCTTTTCCATTGCTGATAATAAACCAACGCTGAATAGTGTTGGCGTGGGTAACCATGCATAGACAAATGCCTTGCTGTTTATGGCTATCATACATGGTTTCTTGATTTTTACAGTGTTAGTGTTACTTGTTCTTCAGTGATGCTGCACATGATCGAAAGTGTAAGTGCATCTTATTTTGGGTTCGTAAGACTGGATTAAGCCAGGTTAAGTGACATGTCGTCACGGAGATTAAGTAGGAGACAGGACAGTGTATTTTGGTGGCGGTCTCGACAAAAATTCAACATTGTTTCAACATTTTCTCCTCAATTAAGATCCTTTATTTACAAAGCGTGTGTGATGGTGCATTGTTCTGAAAAAAAAAGTCTCTGGTTCAAACACTCACAGTTTTGAAAGGCAACCATATGTCCGTTAAACGTTTTGAAAGGCAACGCAAGTCGAATCACTCCGGCTTGAACTGGAGCTGTTCTACAGAAATAATGGACAGACTTGCAACGACGGCACCTGTGTTTGTAAGCCGATGTGGTTCCAAAGGTTTCCTTTTATATTTTCTAATAAGAGCCCTGTTCTACGGTGTTCTGCCGTAGGTCCTGGATATCGGCGACAGCCTCGCCATCCCAGATGAGTTCACCGAGGAGGAGAAGACCACGGGCATCTGGTGGAAGCAGCTGTCTGCCGGGGCCATGGCCGGGGCGGTGTCCCGCACCGGCACCGCCCCGCTGGACAGGATGAAGGTCTTCATGCAGGTGGGGGGAGCCAGGGCCGGTGCTGGCCGTTTCGGAGCCCTACACGAGTGCAGGGAGGGGGGGGGCTCTTTTTATAGATTAGGTAAAAACATCTAATTTGCCGAAATTTAGTGATTTGTTGTACAACTAAGGAAAAACTACGGTGGGCCTCTTCATAACTAATTCATATATTTTTGTAATTCAATAATGTAATTATATATATTTTTTATATATATATTTTTTACAAACCTTAATTTTTGGTGCCCCCCCAGGAACCTGCGTCCTCTGCGTATAGGGAGCGAAGGGCCTGGGTGGAGGGTTGTCCCTCAGCCGACCGTTACACAGCTCAGGGATCTGTTCAGATGGACACAGATTACACTTTCAATAGACACACATTGTGAACACTATATATTTTAATAAGCATTTATCAGTACCACGAAATGCAATAGGGAGGTACAGAGTGGAATCAAACCACAAACCTCTGGAATGGACACCAATGGCTCTTACTAATGAGCCATTGGGCGGTGAGAAAGTACACAGGAAAAGCAGTGCATGTTTGAGAAATGTGTGTTTTCTCCCGACTTAGTCGTCTTCTCATTTTAAAGATCAAAAACTAATGTTTCGGAAATCTCCAACAGACAGAATAACCAAAATAAGTACTTGTTGTAACTCAGCTCGTAACTTGTACTAAAAATGCTGCCGTAACTTAAAATAATGGTAGGAACGATGAAGGGAAATAAGATATTTATCTCTCGTCCCCCGATGTACATCTTCATATAACACAGCCCTAGTTTCATACCTGTAGTTTCACGCCAACAAAACCCACTCCCTTTAACAAACAAGTAAGGGATAATCACCTCAAGGCAGGGCAATAAACAGTTTGATATGCCCGGCTCGTGGAAGGCTCACCGCCCGAGACGATGTCGAGGGTGGTAACCTTCCAAGAGCCGGGCATATGAAATTGTTTATTGCCCTGCCTTGAGGTGATTATCCAGTTCAATCTACTTCTTGCTTGCCAAAATAATAAAACAATTCAAATACTTTAATAAATATGCTTTTTCTTATTCGTATTGCATACTTATTAAATGTATACTCTGTTTGAGCTCCTCTCCTTCAAAAAGTAGTCCCCTTTAATTACGATCGATCAAACATGTTTTGGACTCCTCGAGGGGCATCATTTATATTTTCATGCGTTTTACAATCCAAATATTAAGTTTTTCGCATGCCATAATTTAGTTTCCCTGGTATCGCTGAGGGTTTGACTAATACCTGGAACAATCATTACCCTCCCGTAAGGTTCTTATGCAACGGAAACGTTGCTCACTCTTGTTGAGCTATGAGCCAGAGAGCTAACGTTATGGATTGTACGTATTTATAATTCGAAATTCGTCCAAGCCTTTATACCACAGATACTATAGCATGTAACTGCGTTGTCTGATTACAGTTTAATTCATTTTTCGCAATTTACCAGCTCTTGTTTTGAAGAATAATCACTGCGCTATTCGTTTCAATGTGAATCGCGACGGTCTATACTTTCAACATAAAGTGTACATATTTATAATTTCAAATTCGTCCCAGCCTTTATACCACAGATACTCTAGGTTCTATAGCATATAACCGCGTTTAATTATAATTACAGTTTAATACATTTTTCACAATTCACCAGCTCTCGTTTTGAAGGCTGAACAGACAATTTGACTGGAACTACTTAGCAGGTGTCCATATATCAGGGATTTATGGACACCCTGCAGCCAATCAGAATCAAGTATTCCAAAAAATACAAGCGGCGTATTGATCTACTATTTGATGACGCTGTGCTCAGTCAGCAGCAAGTAGAACCGACAAGTCAGCGGGCAACCTGCCGGGTTAATGCCCTCCTCCCAGCCAATCAGAATCAAGCATTCTTAAAGGAAGTAGAATAAATTGTTTTATGCCATTATGTTCTCTACTTAAACATGTTGTATGCAAGTTATGTGTAATCAATTCCATTTATAATACAGGTGCATTCCACCAAAAGCAACAAGATCAGCCTCGTGGGAGGATTCAAGCAGATGCTCAAAGAAGGAGGCGCCGCATCCCTGTGGAGAGGGAACGGCATCAACGTCCTCAAGATCGCTCCCGAGACGGCCATTAAGTTTATGGCTTATGAACAGGTAAACCTTGTTCATTCTTTTCATTCCTTGTTTACATGTCATCTTCCCAAACCAATTCCAAAACAATAAAGGACTTCCAATTCAGGAGGGATATCCCATTTAGTAATGTTTCTTATTTTGCAGTGGAGTCAAACCTATGTCAATGGACAGGGCCGCTATTAATGAATACAACACCACGATAGTTTCTGTTTTACAACAACTGTTCTCTCCCATGACATTAGATATCATTCCATTTTAACGGGTTTGAGGCCAACAGAATATGAAATGTTTAAAGTTGATAAACGTTCATTTCTTTCAGTGCATTTAATGTGTAGCGACATTGTCCCTGTTCTTTTCCCGACAGTACAAGAAGCTGTTGTCCAGTGACAGAGGGAAGGTCCGGACCCACGAGCGGTTCATCGCTGGGTCGCTGGCGGGAGCCACGGCCCAGACCGCCATCTACCCCATGGAGGTGGGTAAGGGCTGGGTGAAGCTCGGTGGTTGTATTTGCTTGCATTTCATAGTCCAATAAGGTGAGAAGCGCCCTGGACGGACAGACTTTGCCCCACCATGGAATTCGGGGATTGGTGTGTTTGCATTGAGGGTGTGTTTATGCAGCTCACAATTGTTGTTTGGTTTCGGAGTAACGTACCGAAGCAGGTCCGTGTTACCGTCCACCAAAAGCATTATGAATATTACCCAAAATAAATGTCGTATTTATTTCAGATGGTTTTCCTCCTCTACTTAAATCGAATGATCAACCTAATAATAAATGGACCATAGACCCCTATTTATTTGATGGCCATATGTTAAACCACTTTACCGTTCCAGGTGATGAAGACAAGGCTGACTCTGAGAAAAACCGGACAATATACTGGAATGTTCGACTGTGCCAAGAAGATCCTCCAGAAAGAGGGAGTGAAAGCCTTCTACAAAGGCTATCTCCCCAACATATTGGGCATCATTCCATATGCTGGGATAGATCTGGCTGTGTATGAGGTGCGTAGCATTCAGTCAATCCTAGGGCGCTCTAAAGGTGCCATGCGTTACATTTACATTCAGCCATTTAGACACTTTTACAAAGCTACTCCCAAGCTGCATATAGAATCAGTCAATTACATTTTAATCATCTGCTGAACCACAAACTTTTTGTATCATGCTATGTCATTCATGCTTATTTTCAGTACCGACCTCTCGCTCACCATGTTGACTGCCCTCTCCTTCTTACCGTTACTTGATCAGAGTTTGAAGAATGCTTGGCTGGCCAACTACGCCAAAGACTCGGCCAACCCGGGCATCCTGGTCCTATTGGGCTGTGGCACCATGTCCAGCACCTGCGGCCAGCTGACCAGCTACCCTCTGGCTCTGATCCGAACACGGATGCAGGCAGCTGGTAAGGAACACTTATATATATCACGAGATTCACTGTGTTGTAATTTGTAGCTTGTCTGTTTTAATTCTGAAATGTTATTTATATAAGAAATCTTGCTAGTTTAATACCTTCATTTTTAAGTCAGGGTGAACTGTTGATAGGCCTTTATTGCTGTTGACCAATAGACTGTTCCAATTTTCTTTTAGGGTCACCAAATTATTCATTATGACGTGGTGTTTCAATGTAATTAAATGATGTTCATAGCAGTGGGATATCATCTCCCTCTGATCTTCCTGTTTCATCAGCGTCTATCGAGGGTGCTGAGCAGATGTCAATGAATCGGATGGTGAAGAAGATCGTGGAGAAGGAGGGCTTCTTCGGACTCTACCGCGGGATCCTGCCCAACTTCATGAAGGTCATCCCGGCCGTCAGCATCAGCTACGTGGTGTACGAGTACATGAGGTCTGGTCTGGGGATCCAGAAGTAGTAGACCACTCCCTGTGTCCCAAACATGCATACAACTCAATAGCCTTTACCCTTGTATTGCATTGAGGGAAGTGAAACCTGGAAGCAACTGAGCCTGGAGTCAGTGCTGCATAATGGCAGCATCTCCTGCTACTGAACTGGCTGAAATTCCACCTTATGTGTGCTGGTTTATAAGAGTGTTAAAGACCGATTTTAGTCCTGGTAAATTATCTATTTTTTCACTAGATGTCAGCGACATCCCAGGCGATATGCAAGTTTTATGTATATGAAAAGTCGTTTCAGATGTTATTTACATAGAACATGCAATAAACAGTTGCACTAAGGAAAAGTATCCTTATTCAGGCCTATTTTTTCGTGGTCTATACCGAACTATTCATGCCATTAGTTTTTGTGTAATTCTGTATTCGGTTTACATGTTGTTACCTTGAGACATATCGGCCCATCATCTGATTTTGTTTACCCGAGTGCCACTGGTTCTTGAAAATGTATCCTTTCTAGTTGGAAGTTGAGACTGCTTTTGCACACTTTGAACAAGGTAAACTTTTGGGGATGTGTGCCTTATTCCTTTGTTTTCTCAGAAATGCAAACCTCTTCTACACCCCCCCCCAATTGAAATGCCTTTCCTTCCAATTTGAATTAGATGCTTGTATCTCCATTAAATATGTATTTTAATAAACATGTGGTGTTGTTTGTTTGGAACATCTACTGTTTCTGAAACATTCAAACCAGCACAATGTAATGAGACACCAAAATCTGTCTTGACTTAGTCTCTCTTCACACATTTCAGAATGATGCAAAAATACAGACATCTGAACAGTTTATCATCTATTTCTTTACCTTCATAGTTGACAACATATCCTTGAATTTATACATTTATTTTATTAACTTGAAAAAAGAATTTTAACTGGAAAGAGTCCATCCATTACGAGTGTGCCCACCAGTGATAGGAAAGCCACTGTGGTCAACACGGCGCGAAGGGCCTTCAGCCAGCTGGGGTAGGTGGGCAGGAGAGAGAGGTCGTAGTGCAGGGAGACTCCGAGCCCCATGATGACCAGGGTGGCTGCCGGGGTAATACTGTCACTGAGCAGCATGGCCGCACAGGCCAGCAGGGAGGGGACCACGCTATTGGCCAGGTTGATCCAGTCAGGCTTGGCAGGGCTGCTCTCAGGAAGGGTAAATCCCCAGCGAGATCCACCCAGGAAAGAGATGATGGAGGCTCCGTAGGCGACCTGGATGTAGGCCAACTCCGGGAGGTAAGTCTCGGTCACGGCCATGAGCAGAGGAGGGGCCACGAAGGGGATGAGCCCGGCCATCCCCAGGTAGAGCGCTGGCTTGGGGCCTTTCCACAAGTGCTTCATGTCGTAGCGCAGAAGGTCCAGCTCCCTGGGAGGCGGATCTGGCTGCTGACGTTTCTTTAGCCTCACTGCAGAGCCGTGGAAAGACTGGGTCCGCTGGAGCGGCCAATCGCCGGTGAAACCGCCAACGGCCACAGGGTGGCGTCGCACCAGGCCACAAAGTGTCTGCTTGGAGCGTGGCTCAGCAGCCCAGCAGGACTCCTGGGCTCTGGGTTCACCATGACCCCCAGCACAGGAGCGACTCGTAGCGGAGAGCCAGGAACTATACGGCGGACTGGCCCGTCGCACCACCTACAGCAGAATCGAAATAGCATCAATAACATAAAGTAGTAACAGAACCTCATGGAGGTAGTGCAATAACCATGTAGAAACCTCTGAGCTCGAGGCTTCCTGCCCCTCGATTGTGTGCATCTTATTTTAAGTCACTTTCGAACAAAAGCGAAATAGTATATATACCTGAATGTATGACAATTGCTCTAAAATACAATGTCATCGGCTCTCCAAAGTACTACAACTGCATTAACTGATGCGCACTTGCCTGCAGAGAGGTGGTTCTTCTGGAGAGCGCACGGAGCATCTGAGGAAAGAGGTAAAAACTCAGGTTAGTCGGTTCTATAGTATATATCTATAGACCCTCTATCGTGTATATACATATACATTCATTCATAGCTTACAAATTGTAACTAGCACAGGTCTAACTCACAAGCCTTCTCTAACATTAAAAATATATTAGTAATACAATTGTATTTATTTATTAATATTTATATATAATATAATAAAATATTTGTTAACCCTAAACGTGTGTAGGCCATTTAAACAACTGTATAACTGGACGTGAGAGATGGTAAGTTATAGCCATTGAGCGTGACACACAGCCTCAGACAGACAACCCAACAGCACATCACACCTACGAAAAGTGTAACATTTGTAAACTGGGACGTGCTTACCTTGGTTTCAACTTTAACACATGATTCTATTAGCAGTTTTCGAACCTTTCGTCAGACCTCACACCCCCCTGTCAATGACATGTATCGGGTACGCATTTCATTTCCTCCGTGGCGGCTCGATGGTTCCGGGACCAGCAACATTAGTTCCGCTCATCTCACAATAATAAACCAATGTGCCTGGGGACAAAGGAATAAGGAAGGAACAGACAGTACTTGGAATAAATAGAAAACAATATGTGTATTATTTCATTACGGCACATATTCAAATATATGATGTAATAATCAAATAAGTGGGGCTTGGACGAATTAAGATAAGAGTTCCCTACTTCTCCTTTTGCCAGATGGCTGATATCTAATCAGAACAAAGGTATGCATTTTTTAATACAATAATACAATTGATTTACCATAAAGCATCATATCTATTTTTTTAATTCAAAGAATTGGCTCAGTTTATCCTCAG